>NW_028178219.1:0-18502 GCF_964030765.1 Micromesistius poutassou | reverse complement strand
AGAGGGGACCAATTTGTGATTCGAAAGCGACCGATCACAGCGCCCACGGCACTATATTATACTCACCGCTGGAGGTCAACGGCGAACAGCTCTCTGCGTATAGCGTCTGACGGATGGGGAGGAGGAGGGAGGGGAGAACGAGAGAGACGCGCTGGTTTATCACCCGACGCGAGAAGGACTTTGAAAAAGACTTCGATAAAAATCATCGTTTGTCTTATTGTCTTGGAAGGGCCCGGCCGCGTGTCTTATTAGGAAGAACAAGCACTCACCAGACACCTGGGGGACTTTCGCAATTATCAGACGCATGTATTGAAGCGTTTCTTCACCCCCCCCCCCCACCCCCCCCCCCCCCACAAGACCACTAGCTTCCAAAATCCAATTCACAAGCGGGCAAACACACACACACACACACACACACACACACACACACACACGGGGACACACACACACACACACACACACGGGGACACACACACACACACACACACACACACACACACACACACACACACTATAATATATTGATTCAATAGATTTCGGGATTTACTGGTGAATATATATTTTTTATTTGCGTTCTGGTTGAATGACTGCCAAGGGACATTCCTGGACTTTCTATCTTTAAAATCGAATATTCTCAGGAAATTGGGTGATGGCCAAATGAGGAATGTAACTGCAGTGGTGCAGAAAATCCCTCGTAGCGTCACTGTCGTTAAAAAATATCTATATTTATTTAAAGTAAAACAAAATCGGTTTCACTTTGAGTCGTTTTACGTTTTAATTTATGCATTTGCCCTCTGTCAAGAGGAGAAATCTAATTTGCTCTAAAGGCTCCGAACGTAATCCATTTTATATAATTTAAGCATCATTAAAAGAACGATTAATACAGGTTTACATTTGGACATGAGACTAGTATCCTTTATGCATACCGCTATTTGGTCTGGTTTTGGAATTAGGTAATGGTGTATAGCCTACATGTTATTAAGGGCTCATATCTGTTATAAAGCTTTGAATCATGAGCTTAAACTGTGCGGTTTCAATGAGATACCGGTGGTACATGAGCACCACCTACTGGCTATCACTGGTATCGTCGAAAACAGCATCTCAACCATTGATCGACCATTTCAACACCAGTTTAACCGAGGTTTTTAAATAGAATAAAGTAAGACAGGAGTACCAATATTAATTTAAATAAGTTTATTTATCAAAAAGATATTTCAAGTTTTTTAGGTGAAAAGGCAAACAGTGCAAACAGTTACGACAGACTATACAATCGAAACGTATATATATATACATAAACTAACAGACCGGACTGTAGGTTCAAGTAATGTGGATACGGTCAAGGGAGTCAGAATTCAAGCACACACACACACAATTATAAGACAATATGGAGCAACGTGTTCATTTGCAAAACTTCCTTTTTGTACAAAAAAAAGAAAAAGAAAGAAAATCAGTTCTGAGCAATTTCTATTGATAAAAAAATTACACTGAATCCGACCTGAATTGTACCGCTGCGACACATGATTTTAAAACGGAATACTGTAGTGGCTTTATTTACCCCCCCAATTAAAAAAAGACAATCACACACGAAAAAGCAACAACAAACTAGTCCCTTCTTTTCCTGCTGGTTACGGTAAACCAATCCAGTTGGTCCATAGTGTTCCTCGGGGGATTTGTAGTTCCGTTTGTAGTTCTTCACTGCGTGTCCATGGCAGAATCCCCGCTGGCTTCCAGAAGCCTCTCCAGCTCTTCTATGCAGGGAGTGATGGCCTGACTGTGCTGCTGCGCCATTTTAAGCCTGTAGGGGGAGACAAAGTCAACAGGTTTCGTTAAGAAACGGATGAAAACAAACAATAAACGTCAACACAAACAACAATAAACGTCAACACAAACAATAAACGTCAACACAAGCAACAAGAAACCTCAACGCAAACAAACCTCAACACAAACAACAATAAACGTCAACACAAACACAGATAAACCTCAACACAAACAACAATAAACGTCAACACAAACACAGATAAACCTCAACACAAACAACAACAATAAACCCCAACACAAACAATAAACCAACACAAACGTCACAACAACAAACCTCAACGCAAACGACAACAACAAACCTCAACGCAAACAATAAACGTCAACACAAACGCAACAACAATAAACGTCAACACAAACAACACCAACAACAACAACAACAACAACCAGCCTCCCGTTACCTGCGCAGCAGCGCTCGTCCGTGGGCGGGGGGCGTGTCGTCACCGTGGCGACGCAGCGCGGCGAGGCAGACGGCGGCGAGCGCGGCGTAGCACTGGTCCCGGAGGGCGTTGTGCGCGGGCGTGTCCCAGCGCGGCAGCTCGCCCGCGCAGCGCCACGCCAGCAGCCCGTACTCCAGCGCCGCGCCCCACTGGGCGCCGCGCAGCAGCACCTGGCCCCACTCCTGACATGACACCTGGGGGGGGGGGGGGGGGGGCGAGGTCAGGTGGGGTGTGACGAGGGGGGGTTGATTGGCGCTAGCCTGATGCTTGGTGCTAGCTTGATGATCGGGTGCTAGCTTGATGCTA
This sequence comes from Micromesistius poutassou, assembly GCF_964030765.1. Classification (NCBI taxonomy): domain Eukaryota; kingdom Metazoa; phylum Chordata; class Actinopteri; order Gadiformes; family Gadidae; genus Micromesistius; species Micromesistius poutassou. The sequence continues at coordinate 15,941 of NW_028178219.1, read as the reverse complement.
GCTAGCTTCTAGCTTGATGATTGGCGCTAGCTAGCCGCTAGCTTGATGATTGACGCTAGCTTGGTGCTAGCTTGATGATCGGGTGCTAGCTAGCCTCTAGCTTGATGATTGACACTAGCTTGATGATCGGGTGCTAGCTTGATGCTAGCTAGCCGCTAGCTTGATGATTGACGCTAGCTTGATGATTGACGCTAGCTTGGTGCTAGCTTGATGATCGGGTGCTAGCTTCACGCTAGCTAGCCGCTAGCTTGATGATTGGCGCTAGCTAGCCGCTAGCTAAATAATTGGTGCTACCGCCAAGCTAGCCGTACTTATGGAAGTCTCTGCGTATTATTTAAAACTGTATGTGTTAAAATTATTAGGGTATCTAATGCACATTATATTGTCTACATATTGTGAAGACAAGCTTTGTCATTTCCATTTTTTTTTTCTCAAAAATATTTTAGACTACTACGCTGGTAAGTAGTGTTAAGAATGAGCAGTGCATTTAAATTAAAGTCGTTTACGTTCTTTGGAACTGTCGATTCCAAAGAACGTTTCATTTTATTCTATTTTATTTTTATTATGTATAAGCGTAGGAGTGCTGTGATCTTATCGGTAGTAACAGCGTTTGGGTCATTGTTTTAGTGATGCGTCTTGAATTGATTTGTCTTGTGGGATTTTAACTACAGTCAGACTAGTTTCTAGTCTCTACCAGAAACAAAATACACTGAAACCACCGTGAGACAGAACGGCTGCTTAGAGACTAGTTTATATTCCAGCGCAGTGTTTCCCAAACTTTATTTCTGGGGACCCATTTTTTTTTTTACTTACAAACCATCGCGACCCAATTCACAATAGTACAGTACTATCAAAAACATGCTTCTTGTTTAAAGCATTTTTTAAATGCTCATGCTGAACAGGTAGGCTTGTGCTTAAGGGCAGCTGTTGCTATCAGACAGCCAATCAATCAATTAGACCGTCAACATTAATCAATTCGTTAACCACATAAGATAAGATAAAACTTTATTAATCCCAGAGGGGAGAAATTCAGGTGCTTCAGCAGCAAGTAAGACAGTCAAGAAACTGTAGAGATAGTATGTCTGTTTTATTTTTATATAGCCTACGTTTATTTGTCGACCCAATTATAATCTCCAAGCGACCCACATGTGGGTCACGACCCAGTCTTTGGGAAAGCCTTGGTCTTGAGACCAGAACCCAAATACCCAGCAGCCACACCCCCCCCCCCCCCCCCCGGGGACAAAACGGCGGGCACCCACCTTGAAGGCCAGCAGGTGGGGGTAGGCCTTGCGGTAGCAGTGGGCGTCGCGGTTGGAGCCGAAGCGCGAGTAGGGGATGGAGCGGAACACGTTGGCCTTCTGCAGCTGGAGGTCGTCCTGGAGGTACTTGAGGTCAAAGGTCAGCAGGCGGGGCTCCTGGCTCTGAGGGGGAGGGGGGGTCATGGGTTAGGGTTTATGTACGATAAGTCCTAGAGGCTGTGATTGGTCCGCTACTACGGTTAAAGCAAGGCACTCACACCCAGCACAGGGTTGAGGGTTTGAATCCCCCCCTGGTAGAGCAAGGGATTTACACCACCCGGGGTTAGGGGTTCAAGTCCCGCTGGTGGAGACTGCCGTTTATATAAACTGCAGGGGGTTAGGGGTCCAATTCCCATTGGGTAGAGCAAGGCATCAACACTGACAGGGTTAGGGGTCAAATCCCACTGGTGGAGCAAGGCATTCACAGTGGCCGACAGGGTTAAGGGTTCGATTCCCCATAGTAAAGCAAGGCATTAACACTGCATAGGTTAGGGGTTCGAATCCCACTGGTAAAGCAAGGCATTAACACTGCCAGGGTCAAGGGTTCAAATCCCACTGGTAAAGCAAGGCATTAACACCGAGCAGGTTTGAGTGTTGAGGGTTTGATTCTCACTGGTAAAGCACGGCATTAAAACACAGTTAGGGGGTTCAACTCCCCCCTGGTTGAGCGTGGCACTCGTACCCACTGTACACGTCCGTCGACGGAAGAGAGTGGGTGTGTCCGACGCATGGGGTATAAAACACGATCTGCGTATGACGTGCGCATAACACGATCTGATTGGGTGACGGATCCGTCGCTGCCTGAAAAGTTAAACTTTTCTCAACTTTTGGACGCGAAGAGACGGAGCCGATTTGACGGACGGACCCACAATGCATTTCGGGAGCGTCCCGTGTAAAGTCAATGAGATCCATCGACGGACGTGTACAGTGGGTATGAGGCGCCAGGGTTGAGGGTTTGATTCCCACTGGGGGGGGGGGGGGGGTTAGGGTTGGGGGGGGGGCTCCTACCTGTTCCACCAGGCCCAGGGAGCGGATGAGCTGAGCCAGCTGCTGGTTGGACAGCTGCGTGCGCTGCTGCTGCTCGTCGATTGGCTCACAGGGCTCGTCGGTTGCGCCCGGCGACGAATCCACTGAAACACACGGAGACAGCTCAGTGTTATTAAGGGGGTCGACCGGGGGGGGGGGGGGGGGGGGATCTTTTAGGGGCAGATACCGATTTTTTTTCTTCAGCCTTATTAGCCGATGACCGATACGCCAATACCGATTTTCTTGAGCCGATATTTGGAGCTGATGCTGCTTTTGCCCCCTCGATTGACATCGTAGTAATGACACAATGATGATGACAAAACATTACAAGTCTCAATTTAAATAAGGAACATTTATTGAACTGTCTGTATCCTCATCAATCATGCCAGGAAAAAATTGAAATCGGCCGATGCTGATACACGTAAAAAAAACGCAAATATCGGACGATAATATCGTCTGGCCGATATATATATCGGTCGATCACTAGTCAATATGCGGTGCTGGCACATATCTGGAACACAACTTCATGAGAGCCACACACACACACACACACACACACACACACACACACACACACACACACACACACACACACACACACACACACACACACACACACACACACACACACACACACACACACACACACACACACACACACACACACACAGGGAGCCTGGATTATGACGTGAAGAAGTTGAAGACACATGAAGAAGTTTGAGTTCAGATCAGGGAGAGGTTTTGAGACTGTCGTATCAAATAGACCCTGGTGACAAATCTGGGCTGCAAACTTTGACCTTTGCCACAGGCCTTTGGTTGAAAACACACACTTTTCACTCACTGTTTCTCACAGCAAATTAGTAGTAGAGTGGTATACAACTTGTACTTTACAGGAGTATTTCTATACTGGTCTATACTATACTGGTTAAATACTCTTAAATACCCTTTACTCCCACATGTGTTAATGTATGTGCTATTGTTTACGTTTACATTCAGGGCGTTTAGAGGACACTTTTATCCAAAGCGACGTACAATAAGTACATTAGTCAGAAGAAAGCGAAACAACGATATATCGCGTATATCGGTACAGTGAGGATGTTCATAGAAACATGTGGCAAGGCACTTCAAACTGTTTGTTTACTTAAAGTGATACAGTGGACGGTTCAGAGGCTTTTGAGGCGATTCTGCTGAGGTCAGCAGGAAACTATTTGGATAACCAAAACTCCTTAACTCTCCGTCCAGCCGAGCCGACACGTTAATTAAAATCCTAAATCTTTTTATTTTTTTTATTTTTTACAAAGGATGACTACTTTCCCTTCCAAGAACTACTTTACCTCTCAAATGATCAGGCTTTATCGCTATACTTTCACTGAAGAGCTGATGTTTGTTTTTTTTTCCTGAAATGTAGCATTATCTAGTCAGGGCCAAACGTCGTCACCTGATTCATGACCACATGGATTCAGCCGTTCACCGTACACCCATAGTTCTGTTCACCTGTTCACAAAACTACAGTCGCATATGAGCAACATGGGAACAGTGCAGTGCAGTTCTGCACACTGTGTGTGTGAGTGAGTGAGAGTGAGGGAGTGAGTGAATGAGAGTGGGTGAATGAGTGAGTGAGTGAGTGAGTGATGCTCACATGAGTGCGTTCTCCTGGGGGTGGTGGAGGTCCTGCGGGCCCTCGGGGCTGCAGGTGAAGGCGCCAAACGGGTACTGAGGATCTCCAAGTACGACCGGCGCAGTTTCGCTAAAGAAAACAAACAAACAAACACACCAAACAATTACAATCACACATCATGATGTCCGAAACACCTTATTGTTTTACTGATCGGGGTTCGTTCCATCAAACATCCAACACAAACAATCCAACCAAGCAGACAAACAAGATGCGCGTCTCCCAACAACACAACGAGGCCATCAAGGGTCATTTGCATTCAAACTATTCAACAGATCCAGATCCAGATCCAGCTTACTTACCGGCGATCTTTGGCTGAGGCGCCGGGATCTCGGCCAGGGCGCGACGCGGGTGGCACAAAGCTGCCATGGTGCTGGTGGTGGTGCTCTCTCACAGGTCCTCACCCCACTGGTGATCCACTTTGTAAAAAGGACTCACTTGGGACGCTTCGCCAGTGTGGTTCACAGACCCCCCCCCTCTCTCTCTCTTTACCTCTGCTGCTAGTTAGTTAGCCTTCCCCGGCTAACTAGATTCTGCGGATCCTTTACAAGTTGCGCGCGGATGTGTTGCTGGTTATTAGAACGTGATGCGTTGCGATCACGTTCACCGACCAACACTATCCCCTTAGCCTCTAAACGAACCTAAAAAGTTGCAACGAAATAAAGTATATCTAACTTTAAAGGCTAAAAAAGCGCGCGCGGGGGAGAACGCGGGAGGCTGCAACTTTGTTTCCCGCGGAGCGCTACTTCTACTACTACTGCTGATACACTGTGGACCCAGCGGCGCGCCAGTCCGGTTGCCGCGCAGGGCGTGGTTTGTTTGATCTATGCGTCCTGATTGGTCCGCAGGGCGAACAGGGCGCCCAATATGCAAATCACCTTTGTGTGTGCCCTGTCCTCCTGTCCTGTCGTGAGAACACGCGCATGCGCACAAGAGCGTGATTGGAGCGCGTTAAGAGTTCACCTAAAATCTTGAATTTGAAACTAAAGTGTTGGTTTAAGGACAGCCTGACTGACACGGTGCCAACATGTCTTAGTGTAGTAGCGTAGTGCACGCACACACACACACACACACACACACACACACAAATAATGGAAAAACAACTAGATGTCAACATGTCTTGTATAGGCTACTGTAGTGCGCACGCACGCACACACACACACACACACACACACACACTTTTGCGCAACGTCGTAAACAACGTCATCGTGACGTCGGCGCACGTTTCGGTGGTAATTGCTGTTTCAAAGGCTTAAATTTCTTTAATCGGGTTTAGCCCGAATTGGTGCAGCTCTTTGTCCCCTCAATGTTTTTAACATTCGTATTATTACCCCTCCCTCTCTCTCAAACACACACTCTTTTCTCTCTCAAACACACACACACACACACACAAACACACACAGGATGACTTTATAGTGCCACACCGGTGAGACACGACACATTTAAACGCATTAACGTTTAACTCTGAATACGACACGACAGAAACTGAGCCCCACACACACACACACACATTCGTGTAAAACGGTTTAATAGTTTATTGAAAACAATGGGAGTTTTATGTCATTTTCAAGAGACATTAGTATGCCCTGATGCATGTGAAACAATACATATTCCAAAGCACATAACTTGTGGGAAATAACAAAGTAACGATAACAAGTTATTCGCCTTAATAACAGTGCTCAGCGGGATACGCTGAGGTATCTGTAGCTTGGCAACCAAACGTCATCGTTTGTCCGTCCAGAAGGGGAGTTCACTGGTTAGCATTAGCCGTTAGCGTTAGCGTTAGCCGTTAGAAGTTAGCCGCTTCCGTTAGCCTAGCTCCTGTCGACGTGAGGGGAATACACTTTTATTAACTTTACAAAGCTTTCAGAGTGTTCAAAAGTGTTCAGAATAGATAGGGTATTCAAAATGAGTGCCACGAACAACGCAAGATTGTAGTATGTCTACAAACACAAAGATTATCCAACACTATGTTCAGCGCTATCAGGCTACCTGCGATGAACCACAGACAAGGTTAGCCTCTGCGAAGATTACCCAGACATGAGTAGCGGATAACATACCACAGAGTTACAGCGGCCTAGCTTGTGAACAAAAGCTAGGCCGCTTTAACTTTGCAAGTCAATGGAAGCGGCTAATGCTAAGCAAATGCTAACCCAGTGAACTCCACTTCTAGACTTCACAATGTTGAAATTTTGGAATCAACATTTCGTTTGAATCTGGGTAAGACAGGCAAACGCCAATTTTACAGAAATCTCAGCGTATTATTTAAATTTAACGTGTTTAAATTATTAGGGTACTTAATATATATTATATTGTCTACATATTGCTAAAACAAGCTTTGATAGTTCGATTTTTTTCCTCAAAATATTTTTATAATACTACGCTAGGTAAGCAGTATTAAGAATGAGCAGTGCATTTAAAATGTCCTCTTACCCTGTCATGTATATATATATTTTTTTTAACCGTCGACCCATAGACAGCGTTTAAACAGGGCTCAACTCCCATCGTCCACGCGTTGTGTTACAATCGGTAGGATAAAGCAATGGGTCAAAAACCATGACGTTTCTCTCCCGCTCCTAGTAGACGACGACGCGTACACATGTTCGCCGGTCGGGGCGGACAGTTTGAAACTACAGTGAAATTGCACTTTTAATGAAATTATTTGAAATGAAAGTGACTCCACTCCCCACCAACCCTGTCTGAGGACGCACGCGTTAGATTAAATAAACTAGGATAGTCGATGGCTTCTTCAATATCTCTACAACAAATTATATATATATATATATTTATATATATTCATATTGTATTTATATACATTTTATACATTTTCTTTTAATATCTCTCTATTATGAACAAGTCAAAGGGAACCCAGGAGGTACATAGCGTTTCATAGTACAAAGGTTCTGTTACATTATGGCTTTGCGATTGTACTGGACATTGATATTATCAGCGGACACGACGCGCGGGATCGGCTCGAGTACGCCTCGAACCGTCGTCCGCTCGCGTCCGCTGGGAACAGCCGCCCGAGTCGAGAAAAAAAACGGGGTTTCTTTTCACTTCCGACACTTCCGTTCCAAACCCCCACATTTCTACGTTTCGCTTTTCCCTTTAAAAATCGTGAGAGTCGTTGTTTCAGCGCAACGCAATCGTAAAGTCGCGTTACGCCCCGAAATCAACACAACACACCACAACACCACACCACCCCCCCGTCGGAACTGCTGGAGCGCACGACTCTGGGAGCGCGCGACTTTTTCCGAGGCTTTGCCGAAGTGTGAGCGTCGATCGTCCTCCATCGTCACGTCACGCCCCCCCCCCCCCCCCACCCTTCACTTGCTGATCAGCGTCTTAAGCGAGCGGGTGAGGGCGTTGGCGATGGCCGTCATGGTGCTGGAGTGCCTCACCAGGGCCTTGACGCTGTGCTCCCCCGGCGCGCCCACCGCGGCCGTCTCGGCCGCCTTCAGCAGGCAGATGTAGTTCATGACCACCTCGTCCACCTTGGCCACCACCTCGCGCTGCTGGTGCGCCGCCGCCGCGCCCAGGCCGCGCACCAGGCACATGCACGCCTCGCACAGGCAGCACAGCACCTGGAAGCTGCAGGTGACGGCCAGCAGCATCTCCTCGGGGCTGCCGTGCGCCTGGGCCATGCGCCGGCACGCCCGGCCCAGCTCCTTGGACTCCACGGAGAGCAGCTGCTTGTACTGCGACAGGTCCTGCATGGGGGGCATCTGGGGGCCGCGGTCCCCCCGGCCCACGCTGGAGCGCACCAGGGCGATGAGCTCGCCGGCGTCGCGACGCACGTCGCCGAAGCCGCCGGGGAAGACGTACATGCGGTCCTTCAGGGTGTTGATGCGCGCCAGGCGGTCGCTGAAGCTCATGTTGTTGAGCACCTCGCCGTACAGCTGCTCGCCGGCCGTCTCCAGGCCGGAGCCGCAGAACATCACGTTGCCGCCGCCGCCGCCGCCGCCGCCCCCGCCCCCCGCGCTGCCCCCCATGATGTCGTAGTGGGCGGCGGCGTTGTGGTTGCGGCTCTGCCTCTGCCCCTCCCACTCGACCTCGTCCTCCTCCACCTCGCCGCGCTTCTTGAAGAAGCAGTAGCTGAACGGCCCGTTGCAACGCCAGGGGCTGGCGTCCAGCTTCTGGGAGCCCTTCGGGTGCTTGCCGTCCTTCTGCAGGGGGAACACCACGGACGCCCGTCGGCCGGCGCCGCCGCCGCCCCGGCTGCCCGTGGACCAGCAGGTGGTCTGGGAGCACACGGAGCCCTGGGAGTAGCTCTTGGAGAGCCGCTTCCTCGTGGGCCTCCGGCCGGGCGCCTTGGTCTCCACCAGGGGCTGCTGGCTGCGGCTGCGGACGGGCTTCTCGAACAGCACCTCCGCGCTCCCCAAGCCGGCGTTCGTGTTGCTGGAGCTGGAGCTGCGCTGGAGCTCCCGGCCTCGATGGAGGCTGTTGTGGAACGGATCCGTCTGCTGCCGGGGCAACGTGCCGGGCTGGACGTGGTTCTGGCCGGGCCAGTACTGCACGGGGTTCAGGGAGTCCTGCCGGGGCAGGCTGCCCGAGTGGCAGTTGTTGTTGGCCTTTACGGGCTGCGGGGAAATGGCAAGGAGGGTGGGCGGCGGCGGCGGCGGCGGCGGCGGCGGCGGCGGCGGGGGAGGCGGTATCGAAAGATGGAGGGTGCTTGACGACACGAGGCAAGCCCTGGGGCCCGCCGACGCCTGGCGGGTGAACGCCGAAGGGTGGTCCCCCCTTCCCCCGAGCGGAATGGAGCTGAGCTCCACTCGCTGGCCCGCTAGACTGGGGGCGGCAGAGAAAAGCAGAGCATCGTTAGGCAAAGGGTGTGAGGTCTGGCGCACCGCATGCTTCGCCCTCACGTCCGACTTGAACCAGTCGTCCGAGCCGCCGCTAGGCTGGCTCCTGGACCGCGACGGCGGGCGGGCGGCCGTGCCGCCGCCGCCATTGCCGCCATGGCCGCCACCATTGCCGCCATTCCCGCCGCCGCCGCCCTCCCTATCGCACTGGGACATGAACCGTTCTGGGTCCATGGGCGCCAGGTCCAGTCCCCTCTCCAGGCCGGAGAGGGAGCTCCTCCTCTCTAGGTCGGGGTGTCTGGTGACTTCTACACTGTTTCGGGGCCTCTGGGCATGCATGTCGGGGCTCCTGACGAGCTTGGCGGGCAGCGTGGCCGAGTGGTACGGCCGGGGGCTTTTATTGCCCCGGAGCGCGTCGGGGGCGGCGGCGGCGGCGTTGGGGTTCCCCGAATTGGGGCTGACGAAGGGGGAGGACGCGTTACAGGGGCACCTCGCTACGGTGTTGCCCCTGTTCTTTACCATCTCCACCAGCTGGGGCTTGCTGGCGACGTAGCGCCTGCTGTCTTTTTTCACCGCCCCGCCCATGCCCATGCCCGCGCCGTGCAGCTTCCCCCCCTGGTGCATCTGGCTGACGGTCAGGTAGTTAATCAGCTGCCTGTAGGCCTCGCTGCCCTCCTTCTGGTTCAGCCCCCGCAGGCACGCCTGCTGTTTCGCATGCAGATCATTGTGAACCCTCCTGGAGGCGGTACCTGAGGTCTCCTTATGCTTGCAGGAAGGCGTGGCCGAGGCGGGGCGCTGGGGCGGCTCGGAGCCCGGCGCGGGCGGGTGGATGTTGGGCAGCATTTTGCGCAGCATCGCCGGATCCGCGTGGGGGTGGAGCTCCTTGTTTTGGGAACCCCCCAACGCGGAGGACTTCGTGCCCTCCTCGTAGTTGACCGCCCTGAGGAGCGAAGACGAGGAGCTGGAGAGCGGGTGCCTTTGGTGGTGGTGGTGGTGGTGGTGGTGTTGTTGTTGGTGTTGGTGTTGGTTTTGGGACCCGAGAGGCGAATCTGTCGGGGTGCCGCCGACGCTGCCGTTGACGCTGCCCCCGGCGTCCAGCGACGAGCACAGCGAGCCCTGCAGGGAGTTGTGGGCCTCTCCTTGGAGGCTGGAAATCCGCTTGGCGAGGTGGTACTCGCAGAGGCGCGCCACGCTCTGCTGCCTCGACATGGGCGGGTGATCGCTCGGCGCGTCGGACGACCCGTGGTCGGACGCGGCGGCCGGACCCGGGGTTTTCGGCTTTTTGGTCGGGGAGAGCAAAGACGCCGCCACCACCAGGCGTTCGTCTAGTTCTGCGGCCGGCGCTCCGTTGTCCGTCGCGCCGCAAGTGGCCCGAAACTCGCTTCCGTCCGACAAGCGGTTGGAAGCGGAGGAGGGAGGAGGAGCAGCAGGAGGAGGAGCAGGAGGAGGAGGAGGATTCGGGAGACCGCGGTAGCCCCTGGGAATGCTGTTCACCCCGAGTCCGTCCGCCACCGAATTCTCCACCAGTAACGAGTTCTGCCGTCTCTGGTGACCCCCGCCTTGCTCCGCGCCTCGATCCAGCTCCAGGGGGCCGATGCTGCCGCCCATGCCACCGCCCCAGTGGCCGTCCCTGGTGCTGAAGGTGTTGTACTTCGCTCCGGAGTCGCCCGACTTCTTGTGGTGTTTCCCTCCCGGCGTGACGGAGCTGGGGCGCTGCAGGGTGGAGGCGGAGGTGGCGGAGGAGGTGGCGGCGGCGGTGGCGGCGGCGGAGTTCCCCATCTGGGCCCCCGCCTGCACGCTGTCCTGCCCCGAGGTGGCGGGGTCCAGCAGCAGCGGCGTCCGTCTGGGAGGCACGGCCGGCGGCTGCAGGAGGTGGTGGTGGCCTCGCGACGGACTGCGGGGCCTCGCGGCGGACTGCGGGGTTGTTTCGCCGGCGCCGGGCGAGACGGGGAACTCGGTCTTCTCCTCCAGCAAGGGTTGGTAGCCGTCCCTGGTGGCCACCAGGAGGCGCAGGTGGCTCTCGTGGAGCCGGTGGGCGGCGGCCAGCTCGGAGACCTCCGTCATCTCGGAGGAGTTGGTCTCGTTGCCCGAGTCCGAGGAGGACTCTGCGCTGAGCCCTCGCGACGTCCTTACCCCTGGAAAAAATGGGAGGTAAGACCTTAAGTCAGTAACGTTTACATACACGTTTACATTCAGGGCGTTTTAAGCAGACGCTTTTATCCAAACCGACTTACAAATGAGTACATTTGGCAGAAGACAGAGAAACAATAATATATCTCCGTCGGTACAGTAAGGATGTTCATAGACACACCACCAAAGATAGCTAAGATAAGATGCTACACATCCTAGGTAAAATTTTTAAGTGGGACACACAACATGCAATAAGTGCGTAAGAGGGGTGTGGGGTGGATAAGGGGAGATGCTATTCAGAGTCTAGCTGAACTCTGAACAAGTAAGTCTTTCGCGGAAGATTGTGAATCAGAATCAGAATCAGAATAGTTTTATTTGCCAATTATGCAGAACATAGTAGGAATTTATGTTGACGTTCGAGTGCGTCACTGTGAGCGACTCTGATTGGCCCTGACACCGGCAGGGAGCTCGTTAACCGGCTGCTCCCATGCTGGCATTGGAAAATCAGACGTTCCCAAAAAGTGACTAACCTGGAATGCTCCGCGGGGCGTGCGGTCTTGACGGCGGCCTCTGCTCCGCGACCGACAGCGCCTCCAGGGCCTGCAGGGTATTGGCCATGGCGTTCTCCAGCCTCCTCTCGGCTCCTCCCCCTCGGCTCCCCTCGCCGCCGCCGCCGCCGCCGCCGCCGCCGCCGTCCTCCCGCGTCGGCACCGAGTCGATCAGCGACACGGGGATGATGTCGTCGTTGTCCGGCGTGCTCAGCGGCCTGCCCTCCGGCCCCGCGCCGTCCTCGTCCGAGCTGTCCCGGAACCCCGGGGGCGGCGCCGCGATGGCCAGGTTCAGCGTCTCCAGCACCGCGTCGTCGTCGTCGTCCGCCGCCACCGCGTCGTCGCCCTCCGGCGGCGGCAGCGCCGTCAGGTCGATGATGTCGTCCGTGGAGCCCGACAGCACCAGGAAGGTGGTCTTGCCGGCCGCCGCCCCCGCCACCGCCGCTCCGCCGCCGCCGCCGCCGCCGCCGCCCTGCCCCAGCATCAGGTTCAGGCAGTGGGGCGCGACGCGGTTCCCGTTGCCCGCCGCCGCCGCCGCCGCCGCCGCCGCTTGGTCGCCGTCGTTCACGGGCGTGCCCCCCGCGGAGTCCTCCTCGCAGGAGGCGTCGTCCTCGTCCTCCGCGTCGTCCGTGGTGTCGGCGTAGCACAGGTCCCGCAGCAGCGGCTCCTCGCCGCTCTCGTCGTCGCCGCCGCCGCCGATGTTGCTGTACACGTGGGACACGCTAACGCCGCCGCTAATGCCACAGCCGCCGCCGCCTCCGCTAACGCTAACGCCGCCGCCGCTGATAATGCCGCCGCCGCTAATGCCTCCGCCGTAGTGGAAGCCCTGCGCGGAGGAGCCGCCGAAGTCCGCGTTGTGGTGCAGGTAGGGCGGCCGGTGCGCCGGAACGTCCGGGCTCTCCATCAGGAGGTCGTAGCCGCCGCCGCCGCCGCCGCCCGCGGCGTTCGCCCTAGCGTTCCGCGGCGGCGGCGGCGCGCCCCCGCCGAAGATGAAGGACACCTTGGCGCTGCGCGGCGAGTCCTGAGGTTGGAGGCGGGTGGACGGCGGCAAGGGAGGCGGGAGCGGGCTCCTCCGGTCCCCGTGGTCGTCGCGGTGGTCCCCGTGGTCCCCGTGGTCGTCGTGGTCGTTGTCGTCGGGGTCGTCCGGGACGTGGAAGTACGGGGAGGAGCGGGCGGCGCCGCCCCCCCGCGGCCCGTCGTCGTTGTAGTCGGCGGCGTGCCGCAGGTCGTAGGGCTTCCCGCCGTCGCTGCCGGCGGAGGCCAGTGGGTCGTCCTCACCGTCCTCGCCGAGGGACGGGCTGTAGGGCCACTCCAGGATCCGCTCGTGACCTGCGGGGTGGGGGGGTGCGGGGGGAGGGGGGGTACAGAACTGGGGGATTGGTTTGGGACAGCCTCCTTCTGGAAGTTTTTTTAAAACGTGTTTATCGTCAGGGCCGTCAGAGCTCCGTGACGCTGAAGGGTTTGTTGTTGTTGATGTTTTTTGACTGGTATTCTTAACTGGACTGTTGTTTGTTGCGAATGTGTTTTGTATTTTAGAAGTACTGCAGTTTACTGCATTATGTTTCTAGATTCACGCTGTGTGTGTCCATTGCATTTCATATTGTAATGCGTTTAATGGAGGCGTTGTATATAATATACTTTTTTATATAAAATGAGTATAATATAATTAAATATTGTTAAATATTTCATCAAACAGTATTGTATTATTTCATTATTTTATTGTCATTTCCAAGTCGGGTTAAGAATTATATTAATGTAACAGAAACAGTAGTCGGTAATGAATATTTTCTCTACTTTTATAACAATGACAATACAACTGGACAGAGTGCAGAGCAGCCAGACTAATAAAAACACAAGCTTCCTATTTTATTTTTATTAGTGGCTGTGAGTGTCTTATTATTATTATCATTAGGGTGCCAAGCACAAAGTGCGAAGGCAACATATTGTAATCGTTAGTTTTATTATTATTATTCCGCCACGTTTGACTTACACAGCCTAAACCGCTCGCACACTTTTTATGAAACTCACAAGCCTACCACCAGATCTAAGCTGAGGCTATCCCATAACTGTCACTCATGTTATTTTTAAGGTGTGGTGAGGAAATGGTTCCAAGGGACGGTTGACGGTTGCTTCCAAAGAAGTACCTTCTTACACTCCACCTGTGGTTTCATTAGCCAAAGGTATCACTTCAGGAATCCTGATGGACAGGTTGGTTGCTCTTAAGTAAGCAGAGTAACCATTCTGCCCCCCAGCCATTGCCAATTTAGCCCACAATGATGTGTTTTCGCTTGTTCTCTACCTGGTAGGATATTTTAAACTTCGAACTCTCCAACCCAATGTGTTACAACTATCGCTAATCCAAACAGCTGCGCAAATCTATACGGTTAGAAACTCCAGAATACGCTGATCATCCTGATCAAATTTTGGATCAGTTATCCCCCAAAAACACTCAACCAGTGTTGCAAGATTGGGCTGTTCCTCTCCCAACTGGGCTACTTTTCATCACTTGTGTACAACCACCTAACTTAATAGTTATTACGTTGATTTGGTCACATTCAGGTGTTTATTTTGCTCGAGCATTGGCCTTTTACGTGCCTATTTTGTGTGCTATGTATTAATGTCCGCTCATTGGTGTAAGACACATTTTCTGCTGCTGTCAGTGTGGTCTTTACACAGACCTTGTGAGGTGTGCGTGCGTGTGTGTGATAGACAGACTGTCAGTTATGTTCTTTGTAAGGTGTGGCGAGGAAATTACCTGTACATTCCACCTATGATTGCTTTTGCTATGCTTTTGCAACCTATTGTAATCGTTAGTTTTATTATTATTATTATTATTCTGCCACGTTTGACTTACACAGCCTAAACCGCTCGCACAATTTTTATGAAACTTACTACAGCTGTAGAGGTTGACTCAAGATGAACTGACTGAGCAAATATTACACTGATTGGCCCAAAGGTGGCGCTATAGCAACAGTCCAAAAATGCAAACTTTGAACAAGCATATCTCGTAACCGCTTTGACTTACAGTCATGAAACTTTGTTCACATAATGCATATCCTCACGATGAACAAATATGCCTCAAGAACCTATGAGTTTATTTGGATCGATTTGCGTCTATTTTGAACTTTGTTAAAAACACTCAATTCCCTAAGGATCCCAGGTTTTTTAACGTACGGTCATGAAAGTTTGTTCACCAGCATCACCAGATCCAAGCTGAGGCTATTCCGGCGTTGTCAACTCTTTATGGTCTGCGTCACGGTCTTAATTGTCAACTCTTTACGGTCTTAATGGTTAGGGTTAGGTTAGGGTTAGGGTTAGTCCGTCAGGTCTGTCAGGGTCTTCATGGTCTGCGTCAGGGTCTTAATGGTTTATTGGTCGGCTTATGCTTGGCACCGTAAAATACTGCTTGCAGCTTTAATTATTATTATTATTATTATTATTATTATTAATGGTACATTATTATTATTATTATTTATTATATATTATTATTATTATTTATATATTATTATTATTATTTATGGTATATTATTATTATTATTATTATTATTATTATATATTATTATTATTATTATTATTATTAGCATTAGACAACATAGCCCACCTGCATCGTCCCCTTGAACGCTGTTGCAGTGGGCCATGTTGAAGATGGACCTCCGGGAGTCCACTAGGAGGCGGTAGTACCCCGCCGTCAGACAGGCCAGGTTCATCGCGTCGCTGGACTCCATGATCAGCGTGATTGGCTGGGGAGGAATAAAGGCGGGAGAATAGGATTAATAGTAATTGTAACGTTAGCGTTACAGGGTAACGATGCGTCACCTGAGTGACAAACCCGGTGGTTATTAATTGAAGGTATTAACTCAACTCAAAAGTAATGATGAAGAAAAAAATAAATAAAAAGAAACCTCACCCTGAACTATTCATAGGCCAAAGGAACGTTTTAACAAGTTGGATAATCATCAAATGTATTAACTGAAATCAAAACTCCTTTCTGCTTGACCCCCACCAACAAACTGAGAAAAAGGCAGGAAAATATAAGAAAGATTTAAAAAGCGGGGAGGGGTACTGCTAGCTAACTGCTAGCTAACTGCTAACTGTTGAACAACCGGTTAACTGCTAGCTAACTGCTAACTGTTGAACAACCGGTTAACTGCTAGCTAACTGCTAACTGTTGAACAACCGGCTAACTGCTAGCTACACTAACTGCTAACTACACTAACTGCCAAAACTAGCTAACTGTTGAACAACCGGTTAACTGCTAACTGCTAGCTAACTGCTAACTGCTGAACAACCGGCTAACTGCTAGCTACACTAACTGCTAGCTACACTAACTGCCAAAACGACTAGCTTAAAACCGCCAACTTATATTAAATCATAAATCTGGGGGGGGGGGGGGTCCTACCCTGACGTCCAGGACGTGGAGCTCCAGGCGGACGTTGGTGTCGTCCTCCGTCAGGATCTCGAT
>NW_028178220.1:0-17484 GCF_964030765.1 Micromesistius poutassou | reverse complement strand
GTACAGGTCAATCAGGATCATGTGATTTAGCCCTCATGAGACTCCCCTTTGAATGTTGAATCAGAATTCGGTGTCGTGTTCCCTGAACACACAAACTGGGTACCAACAGAGTCCTATGTAATACCAACACAAAATGTTTTATTAATATGATGTTTGTGTACGTGAGTACACTGGTTTGTCCCTATGTTTAAATATCTATGCATTTGTGAGAAATGTGGTCCCTGTGTAAACAGCTGTTAGTATAACAGGCACGTGGCCATTTTCTCACCGAGGATATAGCCAAGCACTGAATCAGCATTTAACCATAACCCTTTCAAGAGCCCAGAAAAACACTTATACAAATGAATCAGCTAATTAGTTATAATCGACAGTGATTTACTATTAAAGTGGGATTTAGGGAATCAATTTTACCAATTTTATTAATCATAACTATAATTATTACTGATTATTATTAATAGCTACTAATAATGGAACATTGTACAAGGTCACCAATGTCCCCAGTGGGTTGAACATCAACAGGCGTTCGTTATCATTTTATAGCAAATGTTTCTCTGAAAGATACCTATTAATAATCACTTAATATAACATGTTTTTATGTATATCTGATGTATATCATTAATTATACCTCAGCTCTTTGTGTGTTAAGTGTCATATATATTCTCCAATGTCTACAAACATCAACTGAATGTTGACTGGCTTGTGTTCTCTCCGCAGACGAGAGGATGGAGAGCTGGAGGAGGGGGAGCTGGAGGACGATGTGGGTGAGGTGGAGGAGGAGGAGGGGAGTGTAGAGACCAGGTCGCCCCCGGGGCAGGTGGCGAGGGAGGAGACGAGGCAGATGGAGGAGTTGGAGGAGGAGGAGGAGGTGGTGGTGGTGGTGGTGGTGGAGGAGGCGGTGGTGGTGTTGGTGGGGGGACGGAGCCCGGCGGAGAAGGGGGAGCGGAGAAGCAGCGAGGCAGCAGGGAGCGCCACGCCAGCACGGGCTCGGACGAGGAGCGCTCCCACCGCCGCAAGCGCAAGAGGAAGAAAGAGAAGGAGCGCGAGCGAGAGAAGGAGAAGAGGAGGGCCAAGAAGAGACGCAAATCCAAACACAAAGTAAGAGGGCCTGACGCTTTGACGGACGGGGTTGTGTCACACTGCTAAGGAAACAAGATTTAGATCGCTTCCTCTAGTTGAGCTGCTGTTATCATCTAAATGAGGCTCGAACTGTATTGCCTGTTTTAGTTGTAGCTGTTGTAGATGTTTAGAATGCCTGATGACTTGTGTCCAAAAGTTATTAGTCCAGCAGTATTTAAATATCGCTGTCTGTCTCTCTCGCCCAGTCGTCACCCGTCCTCTGATGACGACCACTCAGACTTCAGCGATGACTCGGACTACAGTCCCAGCGAGAAGAGGCCGAAGTACCGGGAGTACAGCCCCCAGTACCCCCCTGCTGTGAGTCCCAACACGGCTTTACATCTGACACCAACTTTATATTATTACTTATACCTCATAAAGTCAGAATCGCACTCCCTCAAACACTCCCTACCCTCAAGGAGGAGACTGGCCCTGACCTGTCGCTGTGCAAGGTCATTTTGGTGCTTTGCAGTCCCACGTTATATAATCATTAGCCCAACAGCCCATCAGCATTTACCAATGATTTCGTGTTTGCTTAATCATAACTTTATCGTCCCCCTGAATGACGCCGATCTCTCTGTTCTCTCCAGGCCCACGACGTCTACAACGGCCCCAAGAAGGGCAACTACATGAAGATGGACAAGCAGAGCTATGGCGGCTATGACGAATACCAGGAAGAGAACTTTGAGGGTGAGGAGGACCAGGAGATGCCAGAGGAGGAGTACAACGATGACTTTGCCAAGGAGCTTAACCAGTACCGCAAGGCCAAGGAGGTGGGAGGGGGGCCTGGAAATCGTGGGGGTCGAGGTAAGGCCCTGTTAAAGCTAAAGAAATCGTAACGGTTCTCAAATGTTATGTACTAACATGTCTTAGACCTAAGACCTCCACTGGTCTCATCTGATCCTCTGGATTCATGTGAGACACAAGCTTCAGGATTTAGTATTTTCTATTCATAACCAAAAGGGTGAGATGCATATGAGAGCCAGTGGGTTTGAGCGGCCTAAGGAGAATGCAGTGGTTAAATGCCAGGGGTTAGCCATAGCATTCTCCCAAGGCAGCTCAAGGCCAGTGAGTTTGAGCTGCCTAAGGAGAATGCTATGGCTACATGCCACAGGTTAGCAAGCCGTTCTTTACTCAAGGGTTAAGGGAGGACAAGTGAATCAAGGAGTCTCTGAGCTTTCTACATTCCAAAAAGACCTCATTAATCTGCCTCTCTCTCTCTCTCTCTCTCTCTCTCTCTCTCTCTCTCTCTCTCTCTCTCTCTCTCTCTCTCTCTCTCTCTCTCTCTCTCCCTCCCACCCCCCTAGGAGGCAAAGGTCGGATGAAGAACCAGCGAGGTCGCGGAGGGATGAGGGGGGGGAGACGAGGGAGAGGAGGAAGTAGAGGAAGGGGGGGTCGTGGGGGAGGAGGAAAGATGGGGGGAGACAACGACAACGCCGATGGTTACGGCGGGGAAGGAGAGATGGAGGTGAGGCCATCAGTAAGCACACAGTCTAATCCAGGGGTGTCAAACGTCCGGCCCGCGGGCCTAATCCGCGGAGTGTAATTTAATCCGGCCCGCCAGATAATATCTAATGTCTATCAGAACTGGCCTGCTGGCATATCGCATCTCAGCGTTAACGCGTTGACGCGTTAACCCTGACGCGTCAACTCCGGCAGCCCGTAATCCCCCCCCCCCCCCCCGGTCTACAATTCCGACCACAGACCCTGTTATAATGTAATGTCCCCAATTAATGTAATGCAATTGGCCCGCCGGCATATCGCATTTCAGCGTTAAGTTTGACACCCCTGGTCTAATCCATACATACGTGTTGTTGAGCACATAAATGTACTTCAATCTATACATATGAGTAGATTGTGGAACTGCCTGTAAAGCATGATGTGTTTATTTTTTCAGCAGTATGGCGAGGATGACTATGATAACATGGGAGAGGAAGACTATGATGATTACTCTAAGGAACAAGGCCACTACCGCAAGTCCAAAGACCGCGGCGGCAGAGGTCAGTTAGAAAACGTGTTCTGAACAGTTAGGTTTTTTTGCTTACTTACATTGTTTAAAGGTGACATATTATACCATCAGGTGTGAGTGTGATTAGCTGTTACAAGCCGTTTTGAAAATCTGCCTCTTCTGACATCACAAGTGGCCGTGTCCAACTAGATGTATACTGGATACTGGTAACGTTTGCTACAGTCCACTGGGTAGGCTGGTAGACTGATCTAGCCAGCGTACGTCTAGGTGGACACGCCCACTTGTGATGTCAGAAGAGGAAGATTTTCAAAACGCCTTGTAACAGCTAATCACACTCACAGCTGGTGGTATAATATGTCACCTTTAATAACGAGGCATCAGTTAAATATTCCAATTTGTAACTGTCTTTCTCTCCTGCTCTCTCTCTACCATCTGTCTGTCTGTCTGTCCTAGGCGGTAAAGGGGGGCGTGGGCGTGGCCGGGGTAAAGGGGGGCGTGGCATGAATCGAGGAAAGGGGAGGAACCGAGGGAGAGGAGGAAGAGTAGACCAGATGAACGACGAAGACAACAATGGCGACATGGACAATGGGGTAAAGAGCAATGCATGAGATGTGTATTAACTATTATCATTAGGTCGGTACATCGGTCAATAGCTCCTGTGATTGGTTTCTTTCACTGACTAAAGTCATGGTTTCCTGAACTCTCCTCATCACCATGTACGGTTTCTTTCTCTCAATCGTGTGTGTGTGTTAGGATGACGGAGGTGGTGGAGGAGGAGGAGGAGCAGGGAGGAGGAACCCTGGGGACAAGCACCCTGATAAGAAGGGGAAGGCCATCTGCAAGTACTACATTGAGGGCCGCTGCACCTGGGTGAGACTCTCTCTCTCTATCTATCTCTCTCTCTCTGTCTCTCTTTGTGCTCCCAATGGACCGGTATCGGAATTCACTTCAGAGGGCTCATGTCATGCCACCAGGTGTGGGTGTGATTAGCTGGTACAAGCCGTTTGGCACAGGGAAGGTATTATTTTCATAGTGACATCACAAGTGGGCGTGTCCACCCAGATATATGAAGGCTAGATGAGCAACGTTTGCTACAGTCCACTGGGTAGGCTGGTAGACTGATCTATCCAGCGTACATCTAGGGGGACACGCCCACTTGTGATGTCACTATGAAAATCATTTCCTTCCCTGTGCCAAACGGCTTGCACCAGCTAATCACACCCACACCTGGTGGCATGACATGAGCCCTTTAAGTTTATTTGGATAACGGCTGCTGAGTGACTCGATGGTAAATACGCCTGTACCTGTTTGTGACTCATGTTGTAATTATCACCCATGACCACCAGGGGGACCACTGTAACTTCAGCCATGACATCGAGCTGCCCAAGAAGAAGGAGCTTTGCAAGTTCTACATCACTGGCTTCTGTGCTCGGGCCGAGCACTGTCCCTATATGCATGATATCCTTTACCACTCTGTGCGTCTCCATACATGTTCAGGCAGTTGTTTAAATGATCCTAAGAGCAGGGAAGTCTAGTGGTTGGGAGGGTTTAAGTCCCAACTGAGAGGTTTTGGGTTCAAACCCCAACGCCCTCAGTCTACCTTTAAGCCTCTTTGGCAAGTGACCTAAAATACATTGCAAGTCACTTTGGTTAAAAACTGCTTGCATTTTGCTATTTAATCGTAGTATTTGATACAATTATTAATAATTGGAATCAAATGGGTGGTTTTGTTATTCGGCTTAAAAGGAAACAGTGCTTCAAACGGTAAACCTTTATTCATGACTTTGAGATGACGTGTAGATCAACTGTGAGAGATGACCCTTGACCTTCTAGATCACGTGACTTCCCGTGCAAGCTGTTCCACACCACGGGGAACTGCGTCAACGGAGACGAGTGCATGTTCTCCCACGACGCCCTCAACGACGACACCCAGGACCTGCTCAACAAGGTGGGCTCCCCCCTGAACCTGGTCCTCCATGGAGCTCACTAGCGCTTAGCTAATGCCATATACCATTCATAGTGCCCTCAGATTAAACACTCAGATTAATTGAATCCCACATGTACACTACCAGTGAATATGAAACAGATAAAAAGATGGGCCGGGCCTTGGTTTGGTGGGTTCTGTTGGTCTTCTGACCCTCTCCCTCTCCTCCCTCCAGATGCTGGCTGAGGATGCAGAGGCAGGTATGGAGGATGAGAAGGAGGTGGAGGAGTTGAAGAAGCAGGGCATCAACCCGCTCCCTAAACCCCCACCCGGAGTAGGCCTCCTCCCGACCCCTCCCCGGCCCGGGCCCCTGGACTCCGGCAATGGGCCCGGAGACTTCGGGGGGCCGATGGGGGGTGATTTCGGACCCCCGCCACCCGGACCCAACCAGGGCCCTATGCTCAACAAGGCTCCGCCAATGCAAGGGCCCATGTCTGGGCCTAACTCCATTCCGCTCCCCCCTCCTTGCTCCGAAGGAGGTCCCTACCAAGGGGGTCCTCCAAACCCCAACGGACCCCCTCCCCCCGTGGGCCCTCCACCCCCTTGTGGAGTTGGTGGTGGTGGCGGCGGTGGAGGTGGAGGTTGTGGACGGATTCCCTCGTTGTTTGAGATTAAAGTTCAGCCGACAGGACAACTGGCTCACAAACTGGCTACCAGGTAAATAAAGTTCATTTTTTGTCTCCATATTGTAACCCATTTAGTTTACCCATATAGTCATCTCAATATGAGCTTACACATCCTTTAAAGCAACCCTGAACTGAGTGGACTCCCTAAATGATCCTGTTGTACTTTTGTGTATCAAGATCAAATATTGTACATGGGAATTACAGTTACATTTTGAGTATGATTACTGAGCATGCCCTATTCAGGATGCACCAGCACAGCTAATGATAAAATAATTAGTCATTTAGCCTCAGCTATTAAACCACCTGTAGCTCCATGGCATCATTGTAACTCCCTCTTCCCCTCAGGAGTCAGACCCCCAGCACCACGCAGGGCCAGACGGGGACCACCACCTCCCAAGGGGCCCCGGGAGACGCCCCGGTGCGCTTCCCCGGCCCTCCTGGCATGATGTCCCCTGACATGACCCAGGGGCCTCCTCCCAACATGCCTCCCGGCGGGCCCCCGATGATGGGGCCCTTCGGGCCGGGCGAGGGGGGCCCTCACGGAGGCATGATGCCCCTGGGACCCCCGCCCAACTTCTTTGAAAACTTCTTCAACCAGCAGCAGGGCATGCAGATGGAAGGCGTGGTGGAGGAAGGTAAACCGCATTCACTGAACCCATGAATAGGAGAATGATCGCTGGGGATTAAGCGTCTAATTACAGGATTGATTGTTCTGTGGAGTTTGTAGTCCCTCAAAGTCCAAAACACCTTCAACAGGCGTGTCTCTGAGTTGGCAGGCTCGGCTTGGGGACTGTACAGTGATTGGTCACTCGCTAGGCTACGTAGCCAGGAGTGAAACAGACTCCCCCTTTCGTGTCGGCGTGAAGTAATAGAATAACGTTGATAGAATGAAATGCATACGATTGCAAGCGGTTTCACAGGACATTATTTTGATGAGTAAACGACAGATCTGGTGTCCTGTACAGCCCAGGCCGTCTGTAAACCAGTGAACGTTTGAGCCCTGACGCTTTACTCTGGTTGCTAGGAGACAACTTCCAGGGTCCTCCACCAGCGGGAGGAGGCGGGCCTAAGAAGTTCGGCGACCATTCGGGAGGCCCCGACGGCCCGCCCAACAGCGGTTCGGCCAATCACGGAGGGATGTCGGTGCCGGACTTCCTGCCCCCGGCCCAGCGGGTCCTGTTCATGAGGATCCAGCAGAAGCAGCAGGAGGAGGAGGAGAGGGCCCGGCGCCTAGCCGAGGGCGGGCCGGACAAGAGCCGGGACATGGAGGGTACGTACACACACACGCACGCACAACCGGGTTACGGTTAACCCTCCCGGGTTACTGTAGGGCCATGTGGCCCAAGAGGTACAGAGGGTTGACTGGTAGGATCCTACTGACTAAGCTCCCTTCTGATTGGCTCCCAGGTGACTCCGGGAACTGGTACTCCAGCGAGGATGAGGACGGGGGCAGCAGCGTCACCTCCATCCTGAAGACGCTCCGCCAGCAGACCAAGGCGCCTCCCAAGCCCGAGGGCCCGCCCAGCGACCCCCGCCTCCAGAAGGCCCCCCCTGCCGCCCCCCCTCCGCTCGCCAGGCCCGCAGACCCCCGCCTCGCCCGGGACCCCCGCCTCACCCGAGCCCCCGACCCGGTCCCGGAGCCCGCCCCGCCGGGGCCCCCGGCTGACCCCCGCTTAGCTCGGATGGCCGGGGCCCCGGCGGCTCCCCCCGCCGCCCCTAAAGCGGAGCCCCCTCTGGTCTACAAGCCCCCGCCGCTGCCCACCCTGGCGGTGGAGGAGGAGGAGACGGAGCGGGTGCTCCGGGACAAGCCGGTGCCCATCCCCCTGGACCCGCTGATGGGCATGGCCCTGCGGGACCCCCGCTCCCAGCTGCAGCTCTTCAGCCACATCAAGAAGGACATCGTGCTCCACGTCCCCGCCTTCGCCCGGACCGTCTCCTGGTCCCCCGAGGACCTGCTCCCACTGCCCGCCCCCAGGCCGGACCCCCTGCCACTCCCGCCCGGCATCCCCCCCGTCCCGTCCCAGGACCCCCGGCTTTCCCGGGGGCCCCCGCCGAGCCACGCTCCCCCGCCGCCCTCCCTCCCCCAACCTCCCCCCTCGCTCCCCCCTCCCCCGGTGATGGACTGCCCCGCCGGGCCGCCCCCCTCCTCGCTGCCCGACTTCGAGCTGCTGTCTCGCATCCTGAAGACGGTCAACTCCAGCCCCACCCACATCCCCTCCATGCCCCTGCTTCCCACGCCGCCCCCTCCCCTGTCGCTCCTGGGCCCCCCTCCCCCCATGCTGCCGACCCCAGTGGACAAGCCGTCGGACCCCCGGACCAGTCGCAAACCCCCCGCCGACCCCCGGCTGCTCAGCGACCCCCGCCTCCAGCCTCAGAAGTCTGCCTTGAAGCAGCCGTCAGAGCCCCTCCCTCCCCCGCTCTCTGCCGCTCCTCCTGCACCTCCCCCTGGCCCCTCCTCCCACTCCTCCTCATCCCCTGCCATCGCTCCCTACGACCCCCGCCTGCTGTCCGCCGGCGGGGCGGGCCGCGGTGTGGGCCCCGGGGCACCAGGGGGCGCCAGCGTCCTGAGTGGCATCAGCCTCTACGACCCCCGGACTAACAAGCCAGGCAGCCCTGGGCCCAGTAACGGTTCCAACAGCTCCCCCGGTTCCGCCGCCAGCGAGGCCAAGCCCAGCGAGGCCCCGCCCCCCAAACCCAAGTCCAAGGAGCCCCTGTTTGTCCGGAAGTCGGCGCTGGATCAGCCGGAGCCGGAGAAGAGCGGCGAGCAGGGCACCGACCGCTACAACAGCTACAACAGGCCCCGGCCCAAGCCTGCACCCTCGCCCAACGCCCAGGCCCAGGGAGGGCCTGCTTCCTCTGGGGCATCCGCTGCCGGAGCCCCGGGCCCCGCTGGAGCGGGCCCAGAACAGGGGCCGGCGGGGGTCCACAACCTGCCGGTGTCGACCCTGTTCAGCATGGTGAAACAGGCGGGGAAAACCAGCGGGACCGGGAGTCCGTTTGGCGGCAACAGCCCGGCCCAGGCTGAGCTGACGAAGGCGGAGCAGGACAACGCCTCGCTGAAGGACGTTTTCAAAGGCTTCGACCCCACCGCGTCCCCCTTCTGTCAGTGACCCCCCATCCGCTGTACGTTGACCTCTTAACCCGTCCGACTGTCCGGTCAACCCGGAACATTGTTTTAACAAAAAACACATTTGAACGCACAGTGATGTGAAGGAGGAGTGACGAGTGCACTGAATCAAACTACTGGTCAACCTTGTCTCCACTAGCACACGCACACAACAGAACACACACACACATCTACAGTGTTGCAGATTGGAGACTTCTATAAGAGACTTTGAGAGTTGGGTGGGAGGTTGGAAGCCAGATTTATATTTTAAAGGCAAAGATGTATAATTAAATGTATCTTCTTCAGCTATACAGAGCAACATGCCGCCTGTGGCCGTACTTCTCCGCTTCTCTGCTTATCCAGTTTGCTTTCCTCAACTATATTTCTTTTCTGGGGGGTTATTGCACTCCTTCGACATTGTACAAGACAGCAAAGTCCCAGAAACAGAAGCCATGTTCTTGATGTCTATTCATGTGTAATCACCGTTTATTTGCTTGACCAATCAAATGCATCATAGATGGTTTTCGTTCTGTATACTTCAGTGAGAGACAGAAATGACAGACTGATTAAATTCTATTCTTGGGTTTTCCACATTTTTCTATTTAGTTTGTGCACGATTTGCATTGTACAGATACGAGTCCTCTTCGGTTTAGCTGAGATTTCCAGTCTTCTCGTCATCTCGCAATGTTTTAATGAAGTCGGTTTTTCATTCAAAACTGTAAAAAGGCACAGAGTTTAGCAAACGCAGCAATCAAACCTTTGACCTCCACGTAACCGCGTCAGTGGTGACCGCGCCGTGTTCCAGTCGTCCATACGTGACTGGCTGCGGTCCTTCTGATTGGCTCGTGGTTGGGCATGGCGGTCTACCTGTGTGATCGGGCTCAGCCTGCTGATGACTGGCTGCCCTCACACACAGCTGCTGCCTA
Source organism: Micromesistius poutassou (assembly GCF_964030765.1). Lineage (NCBI taxonomy): Eukaryota > Metazoa > Chordata > Actinopteri > Gadiformes > Gadidae > Micromesistius > Micromesistius poutassou. Next base: position 7,757 of record NW_028178220.1, on the reverse strand, counting down.
AAGAGCTGACTGGGTCAGCTTACCTACCCTAACTATCACATGACCTTTGACCCCTCTGCTACCCAAAAGGCCAAGATGGTCAATTTGCAAAACTAAACATAACGACTGTAGGGATCTGTTGTCTTTGAGCTGTGGAAATGTGCGTCATTTTAATTTATTTTTTTATACTCTGAGGAAGCCGACGGGGAGGGGGAGATACGCCTGATGGCATTTTGGATCTGAATTGTTTTATATTCTAATATGTTATTAATAAAGTGTAACCTGGTGGTCTCACAGCCTGGGAATATGTAAAGAGAGAATCAATTCCCGTGTATTGTTATTTTTTTAATTTGCCCTTCTGTATAAAGATTTAAAAATTAACTAAATTCTATCGTCTCACCTTTGACCTTGAGAAGAGGCCTCTGGGAAGTGGAAGTCTGCTTCTCAGGAGCATAAAGGTTGTCTGTCTCTTTTCTTCAGAGCTATGTTTGTTCTTCAGCCTTTTTAATTTTGTAAATTAGATTTGTTTTGCTGCATTGTAAATGAGCTGTGTCATGTCTTTGAGAGGCGTTTTCTAACCGTTCACTGTAGGGAAGGTTCTGAAAAATATTTAAATAAAGGCAGTACAAGATCAACCAGATAAAACCCAAGGCTGTTTCCTCTCGTTTTTATAAGAGTTTAATTAATTTGTGGTTAAGGTAAGACTTGATATTGTTTGTGTTGTGAAATGTGAATATTTGTTCATGTCAATTTTGGTTTCGTATTTTACGCAAATTTAATCCATTCAGGTTTTCCGGCCAGTAGCCGCGTCGTCATGGCTAACACACGCAGTAAATTTCTTTATGGTTATGAGCTGGAATACTTTTTTATTTCCTTGTCATAAAAGGCGACTGATTTGCTGCAAGAATCAGCCTGTAAGAATGACCATGTTATAGTTCTGCAGACAATGCCGATGAATCACTCTTGACTTTGACGTAGGCAGCGCATTGCGGATGTGTTCCTTGGAACCGACTACCATAACATCCAGTATAATTAGCCCTTCTGTCTGGGTTCAATCACAACTCTGAGCATTTACTTTGCCAATGGAGAAACAGATGGGTGGAGTCTATGACTTCAATCTGACATTTAATTACTTTTAATATTCTCCATTTAATTGTAATACTTTTACCATGAATAGGAATCCGCTGCAAGTGGCTTCTGATGAAATGGTCAGCTAATTGACAGAAGGAATAGTTCCTATTAACACTGGTGACCGACATGGTTTGTTTGAATTAAACACCATCGCACTGGGACTGCTCTGCATGTCGACGGAGAATACAAACCTTTCATGATAACAGTTGGGAGCTCTCCTTATTCCTCAGAAACCACTAAAGGATGAACGTCAAGAACAACTAGGAGGTGAACTTTGTTCACTTTGAACTTTGATTGTTGTGTTTATCTTTTATTTATCTTAAAGTGGAGCAGTCCTTTGATTGTCCTCCTGGGACTAAAAATACAAAACGTTTTGCCATGTTTTTGAACCTATCAACGGGGGGGGGATTTTTTGCCCGGTCTACTTCCCGTTTGGCCTCAGTCCCAACACTTGTCACTTCCTGTGCCCCTCCTGGCTCCAGGAAGAGCAGTCGATCATGTGATGCAAGGCTTGTCTCTGACGCACAAACAATACACACATTCTCTCAGTCCCTCTGCATGTAGGCACTCCCCTTCCTGTCGTCGGCCTGTCTGTCTCTGGCTGTCCTGCTTCACAGACACACAAATCTCACACACATGCATCGATACATGCACATGCAAACACACAGATACACATACAAGTATACACAGATACTAACACATGGGGACACACACACGTACACACGTACACACATCCTCCATTGTATTGGTTTCTGCAGCTTGCATGCAGGTGGAGAGGCAGCAAGTGGAGAGTCCGACAGGTGGAGAGGCAGGCAGGTGGAGAGGCAGACAGGTGAATCAGTCTATAAGTCTGGTTTCACTGCGTCATCATGATGCCATCATTACAATTTCCTCATCAAATGATCCCTGCCCTGCCCAGCTGGATCATGCCGCTCCAAGGCTCCTCACTCTGGCCTTTATGTAGAAGCTCTGCATCTCACAAGGGTAATCTGCACAGAGGGCTGCTCAGGAGGCCTGCCTGCTGTGAAGGTATATATAGATAGATGGGAGCTAATCTCCTTATTGGCTGACCCTGGCCTGGGATTTGAATGGGATTTGGACAGTGGGCTGCAGTACCGAGCTTCAGCCTCAGGGGGTCCGTGTGTGCGGCGAAGCCCAATGGCCCACTGTTAACAGCCTCCTGACCAGTCTCTCTCTCTTTCTCTCTCTCGCTCTCGCTCTCGCTCTCACTCTCGCTCTCTCTCTCCTTCTCTCGCTCTCGCTCTCTCTCTCTCTCTCCTTCTACCTTTCGTTCTCCATAGTAAGCGGTTATTTATTGGTAGAAAATAACTGAAAGGTATGTTCAAATCTTCAAATGAAGACACATGACATTTTAGGGGTGTTGATATCTCTCTCTCTCTCTCTCTCTCTCTCTCTCTCTCTCTCACTCTCTCCTCTTGCTCTATCATATTTCTGTTGAATGCTTGATTTCAAAGTTGCATAATAAGGGAGTATGAGCTTGGGAGTTCCCTGTTTTTTGTCATGTCTTGAGTATAAACATCTCTGTCCCCTCTCTCTCTGACTTACATCAGAGTAACTGAGTCAGTCTGTCTGTCTTGTATCTGTCTATGGGTCTGTTCGCCCTTCTGTCTATCTGTCGGTCTGTCTATGACATTTTCTCTCTCTCTCTCTCTCTCTCTCTCTCTCCCCACACACACACACACACACACACACACACACACACACTATTATATGGTCCTGCCGTAAGACAAGGGGAAGAGACCAGATGACACTTAACAGTAATCATCTCCTTCTCAGAAATGACTCTCCCAACCATCATGTGATCAGATGGACACATCATGGAAATACACGGCGACCTGTCGCTGTCCTGGTTAAAACAAAAGCAACCACCACCGCCCCACACGACACCACGTCTGGCCTTCTCCATCCCCGTGTTATGACTGGATGGATGTTATCATCACTGTGTGGCTGAGGGTTGTCATGATGCAGGGTCAGCCTGTCGGCCACAGACCTCCATGACCGAAACACTCTAATCACTGAGTCATACGTCTGATTCTCAATCAGAGCGACAAGGGGTTGGGAGTCGGGGCTGGGTTTTTTTTTATTGGAAGATTTTAGAGATGAAAGTCGAAGTTTATCATTCAACGTTTGGCAGTGGGGACGTCGGTTTTGAGGTGGATGCATAAAGAGAGAAACTTACTGGCCACTACTCGGAGTCAATAGTTTGTTGTACTAGAAAACTGCCTCCTATTTATCCTATTATCATAATAGTATCAATTGTTGTATGTTCATATTTTATCTCTGTTTGTGTTTCTATCCAATCAGCCTGTTGACAGGACAGTGTGTCATTCTAATCTAACTTAAGGTTCAAGTATTCAGAGTGTTTGTTTTGGGCTAAACAAAGTGCCAGATGGGTGGAGCTTACGGTATAGTAGATATGACATACAGCCAGCCATGCTGAGAGGCCATGAATATGTCCTGGGTGAGTTTGAATCAATTCAGTACTTCTGTGGTGACAAAGAACACCCGCCCATCGACCACGTTCACCTGTCATAGATCAAACACCCTTCATCTAAAATACCCAAAGACTCTGTGACCATATCAGCTGACTAGCCCCTTAGAGTCAGGAGGATGCAAATATATTTGTCTAATTTCTAAACTGATCACAACGCATAGTGTGTGTGTGTGTGTGTGTGTGTGTGTGTGTGTGTGTGTGTGTGTGTGTGTGTGTGTGTTCTGTCCTTGAGTGAGGCTTACAGAGCGAGGGTAATAGAGTGGCGGCCCTGAGCCGGAGGAGCGTTTGCGTTAGCACGCTAAATAGACCTTTAGTTCTGATGGGCCGCGTGACATCACTGTGCTGGTATGTATCTGGTGAACATGTGACTGAGGACCTTTGTGGGGCCACACGCCTGTGCTGACTCTTTCTCTCTCTCTTTGTGTGTGTGTGTGTGTGTGTGTGTGTGTGTGTGTGTGTGTGTGTGTGTGTGTGTGTGTGTGTGTGTGTGTGTATATAAGTGTATATTTCTCATGATCTCTCCACACAGCCCCCAGTGTGATTTGCTTCTTAATCAACAATGAGTCTCTCAGATGGCCGGCCTATCTTCGATCGTCTGGCAGAGCTGCAGGCTAGGCTACAGGGCTATGAGTTAGGCTACAAAGAGACAACCAAGGCTACAGGGCTATACCTATACGCCCAGTTTAAGAGCTAGAAGCTAGGATACAGAGACACAAGCTGGGCTCAAGCGATGCAAGCTAGGCTACAGGTTTACAAGTAGGATACAGGGATAAACCTTAGGCTGCAATGTTCTACACTAGGCTAGAGAACTATAAACTAAGCTACAGGGTTACAAGCTAGGCTAGAGGGCTACAAGCTAGGCTTCAGGGCTATAGCGCTTCAAGCTTGACAGCAGAAAACGTGTGGACGCACATGGGGTCAATTATGTACTAATAAGTGTATGTTTGTGTGTATGCACACATGCATTTTGTGTGTGTGTGTGTGTGTGTGTACACATGTGCATGTCTCTGCGTGTGCGTGCATGTGTGTGTGTGTGTGTGTGTGTGTGTGTGTGTGTGTGTGTGTGTGTGTGTGTGTGTGTGTGTGTGTGTGTGTGTGTGTGCGCGCGCCTCTGTTTCCTGTGCCAAAGGTCTGGGATTGTCACATCTGCAGTTCCCATGTGGCCTTTGCTAGCAACTTGAAAAATTCACACAGACTGGTGACTTCTCTCCACGGTAAGACTGGAGAGAAGACACTGTGTTTCTGATTCTGCTTCTTCCCCTGTTTTCTGATCCCTTGTCCACAACATGTGGTCAACTCTAACTCTAACTCACAACTCTGTGGTCCAGTCTGAAAGCATTAGCAATGCTTTCCCTTTCATTCCACCTGAGACGCATATGAACTGGGATCCACTCCTTTTGTATGTTAAGTCTTATCAGATGTGTTCAAGGAACTTAACATGACACGCGCCGTCAATAAATCATTCAACTGACCACCGTCCCACTCCGACTGTACTCTACTACTACTCCACACACATTAAAACTCAGCCAGCAGCTTATTCAAAACATGTTGACCATACTCCACTCGTCAAAGGAAATGAGGGACATGGGTGATTATCAGCGACACACACTCATCCCACATGACTGACAGTGGAGAAATACAGTCCATGGCATGAATGAGCAGGTAGGGGTTAATGCTTCCTGCTCAATGATGTCACATTATATGAGGGATTGAACCCAAAACCTCCCGGCCTGGGAGTTAAACAGCCTAACTACAGGAGACTGTTCTGTCCTGGGACGAGGGCAGGAGGAACGTTTGTTGTGGATTTGTTTACTAACATTTGTTGCTTTAGTTTGCAACCCACTCGTTTCCACCGACCCATGGACACATTTTAACACATAGGAACTCCTCTGAGACACTAGATGCGATCCCACCGGATAGAGAGAGAGAGAGAGAGAGAGAGAGAGAGAGAAAGAGAGAGAGAGAGAGAGAGAGAGAGAGAGACTGCACATGGGAATGATTTGAGTGCTTGTGAGAACTCACTATGGAGCGTGAAGCCTGTTGGTCTCCTGTCCGTCACTGTTAGCTTTCATGACTCCAACATCAACATGCTAACTTCCTGTTGTGGAAAACAAACTGGCCAATCTGTTGAGCACGTTTAAACCAGTGTCTAAGACTGGCATGTTCACATCCGCACTCACTCTGAGAGGCATGCACAGATATACATACTTGTACACACACATACACACACACACACACACATACACAGACAGTGTGTTCCCGGCTCAATCTCTCTGATAGGCAGGGCGGCGTCAGGCCCTGCTGTCTCGCCCCACCTAACATACCATCATCCTCCCTCAAATTCATATTCGACTGAGCTTTATTGGCACGAACAGACAAGACATCTTACATTGCCGGAATTCAAACATTAAAAGGTGATGCAAATATTGTTTGCACGACAACAAGAAAATTGTTTCAATACAGTAATACAAGCATATGGAGAAGAGATGTCACGGGAAGGCTGTAACCCTTACCCTAACCCACTGCGTACTAGAGCCAAATTACATGGACTCTGGCTTTGAGTTTTTGTGATAGACGTTCAATAGTTAATATTCTTGTATTTTTCTTTGGGTATTGGGTGAGGGTGGCCTGGGGCTGTGAGGGGAGGTGAGTCTCCAGGCTGTCCTGAGGGGCTGTGAGGGGAGGTGAGTCTCCAGGCTGTCCTGAGGGGCTGTGAGGGGAGGTGAGTCTCCAGGCTGTCCTCAGGGGCTGTGAGGGGAGGTGAGTCTCCAGTGTGAGGCTGTCCTGAGGCCTGGGCATGTGAGGGGAGGTGAGTCTCCAGATTGTGGCCTTGGGCATTCCTGAGGCCTGGGGCTGTGAGGGGAGGTGAGTCTATAGTTGGAGGGTTTTTTATGTACTCTGAATGCTCTTCCGAATTTCAAAATGCAGGGTTTTGTTAGTTTGTCCATTGTTGTTCCATTGTTGTTCCATGTCCTGGATTCCACTGGACCCTACGCTCTCTCTCTCTCTCTCTCTCTCTCTCTCTCTCTCTCTCTCTCTCTCTCTCTCTCTCTCTCTCTCGCTCTCTCTCCTTCTCTCTCTTTCTCCAGCTCTCTCTCAACCCTAACCCACTTGTCTATCTTTGTGTATTTGTTCAGCTCAGTTCGGAGGCCTTGAAAGACATGACAGGAGGGAGGGAGGAAGAGAGAGGGAGGGAGGAGGATAGAGATGAGCGAGAGGGACGGCGAGAGGAGAGGGCTGTGGGAACGGAAGGAGGAGGGAGGAGGGGGGAGGAGGGGGTGAAGACACCGTTTTATTGTCAATGTTTGTTATGTTATGCTGCCCTGTTTTCATCTACAGTCTTGTGCTGGGTTGTGTTGTGTTGTATGGTGTGTTGTGTTGTGTTGTGTTGTATGGTGTGTTGTGTTGTGTTGTATGGTGTGTTGTGTTGTGTTGTATGGTGTGTTGCTTCGCTGCTGTCTTGTGTATTATGCTGTGTTAAAGTTGATCTCGTTGCATAGTGAGAAGTTGTGCTACGTTGTTTTATGCCTGACAGTTGTGTTGAACTTGTGAGAAGTTATGATGTAGTTGTACAAAGTTGTGTAGAGTTTTTGTTATCTTGCTGTGTAGAAGTTGTGCTATCTTCTCGTGTTGAAGTCAGAGTTATCTTGTTGTGTTGTGTAATGTTCTCATGTTGAATTTGTGTTATCTTGTTGTGTTGTGTGGAAGCTGGGCAGCGGTCCTGTCACCGTATCACAGGTCCAGGAAGAGTCCAGGAATGGCACCCGCACCGCGCCCTGGTTCCTCTGGCTCTGTTACATCACATCCATTGTTTGGATTTCCACCGAACACCCGAAAAAAACTCCTGGAAGGAAAGTCTGGAACTCAACAGTACATCAACAACATTTCGTTTTCCACCTAGCGTCACATTAAATGTTGTTGACGGTACAATGGTCAACACTCTCAGCCACTTCAACACAAATGAAGGAAATGGTAAAAAGACAGAAATAAAAAAGTATTTCTATTCATTTAATTGTTCTCGTGGGTTGAATAACCCGGGCTTCGGTCGGGTGACTCGATGTGGTTTGGGTTAGAGGTTAGCTGCTTCAAGCCAACACAGGCAAAGAAATGCTTATTTTTTATTTTATGGTTT
>NW_028178221.1:5000-9167 GCF_964030765.1 Micromesistius poutassou | reverse complement strand
TATTAATGTCAAACTAATGAGTCTCAGACAGTGTATCGTATATTCCCTCCGAAGTGAACCCTGATTTGAGTTCAGCAGGAGAGGCGACTTCTCCGTTCACACACACTTTTATTAGTCATGCGTCCTGATGAACTCATCTCATTTAATGATATACAAAGACAGAGCTGTTTCTGATCGGGTTTGTTTCGGCTCGTCTGCAAAGACTGACGAGGTCCGCAGCTCGTGACCTCATACCCACACTGCACCATTTAGGGTAGAGCTGTTTTTTAGTTGCTGTTTTATTGTTTATTGTTTTATAGTCATTTCCAACAAGGAACCTCAGTCCCCCGGTGGTATGTGGCAGACTACAAGCCTAGGCTATGCGTGTGTTTTCCCCCTCAACTAAAAGGCTTGGCTGTTTGAGAGCGTTTGAAACCTGAGCTGATCCCTGAACCCAAGAGAATGAGGAGAACTCGGTTTAAAAGAGGAGCTCACCTCAGGTGTAGGCTGACGTCCGTCCGCCTCACCAACCGGTCTGTACAGGCTTACTGCAACAGCTTGGACATTACCCATTCTTTACCCCAACGTCAGAATGCGGGTCATGGTGTTGGTGGTTATCTACTCCATACTCCACAGCCTTTAGTGATGTGGTCCTACACAACCTAAACCATGAGAGAGCCTATAGTCTCATATTTGTTTTATTCAGACATCCCATGACCACCAGTTGAAAAACAAGACCCGGTAGTCTTAGAGGTCTAAGCCACATTTTAATGACCATTTGATTTGGATTATTTTGCTGTTAAAATAGGAACTTGCGTGACATTCCCAACAATCGTGTTAAACATGTTTCTAAGTTATTCCCCTTCTTGTGCAGAGATACGCCTATAGGCCTGTTCTCAGTCGTCGTTGTGATCATTCATTCGGTGCATGACTTATAGCTGGACTCCCATAGGCTCAGAGCAGGGGTATTTTCAGCTCTGTCAATACATTGCAGGATGGAAAAGATAGAAGGATGTAGAAAAACAGCCTATAGGTCGGGGCTGGGGGCATCCGTGGAGGGGGAGGGGTGGCGCTGGAGGAGGTGGGAGTGGTCGTCGTGAACCCAGCGAGGTTCAACGGGTTCGCGTGTTGCGTGGAATGCCTGGAGGGAAGAGCCTCTTGACTTAGTTCACCCTACAGCCTCGACAAACACACCGTGGTGGAGGTGGTTTACTATTACCAATGGTTAACCACAGCCGAATTGTTCTGCAGCAACACACACATGGAAAAAAGCGTTGACTTAGTTACTGCTATAATATAACTAGTAGGCCTACCTTGGTGATGGCGCTGTAGGTCAGACCAGGACACTGTGTGTTGTGTGTGTGCTGCTGCGGGGGCAGGGCGGTGGGTTCATGTGTGTGTTGGGGGAAGGGAACACTGGCCTGACTGAATGCATGCCGGAGAGAGGAGAACCCTTAATGTTAGACATACCAGTACAACTGGTACCAGTGCAACTGGTGCAACAAACGGAACACACGGCCAGCTTTTGCAATTAAGGCCTCAATGCGATGATAAAAGCGGCGTGGCCTCACACGGCCGTACAGAGCTTCACCCAGGAGTTTAACCTATGGCCCAGTCCCTCTGGGTCACTGGGTTCACCCTGCAGAGTTCACTGAGGGCTGAGGACGAGGGAGTCTCTGGGAGGACGACAAAGAGGACCTGAAACAAAACAGGGGCCGCGTTTTGTCACGTCTGGTTTGTGCTTTGTCAAAAGCCATATTTGGCCTAAAGATTATTGTAGCCCACTAGACTTGGGACAATATGTAGGCCAACATGGTGTATATCATTTAAAATGGCACTTCACTATAGGCTACGTATAGTGAATATATATGCTATATATATAGCATATATAGGCAAATGACGCAATGTATATAGATATATACTATATATAGATATACAAACTCCATATATTCGGACTATTGCGCAATCTGGCTTTGTTTGTGTTCGTGTTGATGTCACATCATTCACACGGAATCAAACACCGTAATGTTTATCCGGGGGGGGAGGGGCGATGTGTTTATTCCTGCTCGGCTCCGAGTTGTAGCGCGTGCGTATGTTTACACCGACTCTACTCTGCCAACACCGACGAGCCGTGAGTGGGCGGGGCCCTGAGTGTCTGGGGAACCCTCCAATCACGGGTCGGTACCGCGATCACTGCTCGGGAGGACTTAACCAATGGCACTCGCGAAGGAGATAGGCACAGCCAATGAAATGACACGACTCGCGCGCACAGATTGTGGGCACGTGGATCCGTGCACATGTTGACACTCGTAAAACCGTGCAGAGAAAGCACGAGCATAGACTGGACCAATGAGCGAGCAGTGTGCGAGCGGAGACAGGACAGTCAGCGCTCCGGCAGCGGCGGAGGGAACCTTGTCAAAGAGCGACGCACGGACCTCCGTGTACACCTACCTGGTATCTACCTGGCTGCCGGGGCTTCGGCGCCCACTTATTTCGCCTTATAGCTGGTGAGAGTTGGTACGTTTTGTTTCCGTTCTGGTTTGTGATTGTTGCATTGAGGTCTACGTTGAGAGCAGAGTCATTTCCGTCCCGCTATTCTGTGTGTCCGCTCCCGTAGCGTAATGTGTTGTATGGGTATGTTTAGATATACGTTCGTTTGCATTGGTATTAATGTAATGTTATTATTGTTTGACCCAAGCATTGTGAAGTAAATGCACAGCTATTACAATATTCGTTATAACAGGTTTGTAATTTTTTTTTAATATATCTATCTATCTATATATATATATATAGATATATAGATAGATATATAGATATATATTTGTTCAAATATACAAACCTAAAATGTCTGGTTAATAGGCTATTTGAGCAAATGCATGCCGGTAAGTCACATTTGTTAGTCTTCGTGTCTGGGAGACAGACCAAAATACGAGGCGCAGACTCGTTCCGCTGTAGACCGCCCCTGGTTAGGGCTGTGCCCACGTGACGGGAGTCGGACCAGCAGCCGCTCGGGCGTCACAACGCTGCACCGACTCAAGCGATATGAAGTGCTGAAAAAAGATTTCCGTTTCTGATAATGGTACGCGTAATAACATACCGTCTATCAAGTGATGACTATGACATCATGCATGGAACGGTACATATTAGAGTAAAGCGGGGTTCTCTGGGTAAAAATAATTACATTTCGATTTACAAAATGCAATATCCGATGGCTTAGTTATTCTTCGCATGTTTGCGGTCAATGTGTGTTATAGATGATGCCTTAGCTAAGACACCGCTTTAGCGGAGTTGACCCCGGAACTGTAGACACTTAAAAACTGTAGAGAGAGAGAGAGAGAGAGAGAGAGAGAGAGAGAGAGAGAGAGAGAGAGAGAGAGAGAGATGAGGACATTAAAAAGGTAAATTACAAATTTCCCCTAGAAAACCTGTATGATAAGAACACATACACATTCCCTGGCATGGATGTGCTCCCAAATACCAGGAAGAGCAAAAGTAGTGAGAAAGTGAGAAGAGAGGAAGGGAGCTGCGGAGAGCGGAGGGGGCGGGTCCTGTGTGAGGGACAGACAGAGAGCTAGACAGGGGGCGGGGCCAGGGCCCGCTGGAGGCTACAGAGACAGCCCCCCCTCCCACCTCCCATCACTCCCTCCCTGTCTCCACTCCTCAGTGAGACCTGCCCTAGCATTGTGCGCCTCCCCACCCCCGGCTCTACCACCCCACCACCACACCACGCTAACTAGGACACCCATGCTCCCACCATTTTGAAACCGGGTTAATGTAGTCTCCTCTCAAGAGGCCGGTCTGATACACACACACACACACACACACACACACACACACACAGAGCATACACTGATACACACACACACACACAGAGCATACACTGATACACACACACACACACACACACACACACACACACACACACACACACACACAGAGCATACACTGATACACACACACACAGAGCATACACTGATACACACACACATACACACACAGAGCATACACTGATACACACACACACACACACAGAGCATACACTGATACACACACAGAGCATACACTGACACACACACACACACACACACACAGAGCATACACTGATACACACACAGAGCATACACTGATACACACACACACACACACACACACAGAGCATACACTGATACACACACACACACACACACA
>NW_028178221.1:0-2500 GCF_964030765.1 Micromesistius poutassou | reverse complement strand
AACCCAAACCCACACACACACACACACACACGCACAAACCCACACACACACACACATACACACATACACATATACACACACACACACATATACACACAAACCCACACACACACATACACACATATACACACACACACACACACACACATACACACACACACACGAGCACACTCGCATACATACACACACACACATACACATACATACTTGCATACATGAACACAGACAGACAGACACGCAGCCGTCATCGTGATTATCAACGCACCCCTTTCCTAACGTGTGTGTGTGTGTGTGTGTGTGTGTGTCTGCACCAGCAGCAGTGGGCCGTATTGACGTGTGGGTGCGGTGCAGTGTGTGTGGAGGAGCAGAGGGCTGAGACCATCCCCACAGGGCCAGCCCATATGGAGGTTGCATGCAGTGTGAAAGGCTCATCTGTTTTTGTGTGTGTGTGTACAAAACACAACTGCGGCCCCTGTCTGCACCACGCCTTCTCCGTGTGTGTGTGTGTGTGTGTGTGTGTGTGCGTCTTCCAGGTTCCGTGCTCTGACTGGCGGTTGTGTTTTTGATTGACAGGCCTGACGGGCTTCCAGCAGAGCGTGGCGGTGGACAGGATCCAGCGGATCGTGGGGGTGCTGCAGAGGCCCAGTTGCGGGTAAGTCAGGGTGGGGGCGGCGCTGTGATGGCGTCAGTCGCATGGAGCCGCGCCTCCAATCACACCCAGCGCGGAGCGGCCGTCTAGCGCCTCAAAGCCTTGATCCGTGTTTGACGAAGCGTACCCCACTCTACCCCCCCCCCGTGTCCCTGCAGGGAGAAGTACCTGAGCACCCTGCTCCAGGTGGAGAGGATGCTGAAGCTGTGGTTCCCCCACGTCACCCCCAGCAGCGGCCCGGCCCCCTGCGCCCCTCCCCCCGCCCTCAGCTTCGCCCGCTCCGTCCCGCCTCACAAACACAAGGACCAGTCGCACATCCCCGTCAAGGTGAGCAGGAGCAGCCGGGCGGTCCTGCCCCCCCCCCCGTCAGAGCGCGACCCGGCGGTGGTCAGGGACTCACGCTCTGCTCTTTGACTTCCAGAAGCGCCGGCTCAGTTGGACCGACGCCGAGTCGCCCTCCCGCTCCCCGGTGGCCGCCAGACGCCCCCGCGTCGCCGCCGCCGCCGCCGCCGCCGACGACGCAGAGAGAGCAACAAAGCGAGCGGACGGCCCGCCCTCGCTGCCGCCGTCGGCCCCGCCCCCCACCCTGGAGCGGGCGGACAGGGAGCCGGCGGAGCGGCCGAGGGGGAAGGACGGCGGGGAGGAAGGCCAGCCGCCCGCCTGCGGCGCGGCCCACGCCCCGGAGCCCAGCCTGACGTGGGTCCACGTCGCCCCCGTGCTGCCCCCGCCCGCGGCCTGTCCTCCGCAGAGGAGCCCGGCGCCTTCACCACCCACAGCACCGCCGCCCACAGCACCGCCGCCCACAGCACCACCCACAGCTCCACCCACAGCTCCACCCACAGCACCGCCCACAGCTCCACCCACAGCTCCACCCACAGCTCCACCCACAGCTCCACCCACAGCTCCACCCACAGCACCGCCCACAGCACCGCCCACAGCACCGCCCACAGCACCGCCCACAGCACCGCCCACAGCACCGCCCACAGCACCGCCCACAGCACCGCCCACAGCAGCAGCAGCGAGTGCTATCACAAAGGAGGCTGTTGGGGCTCCGGTGAGCCCGGGCAGTACGGCGACACAGGACAGCTCCGTCACCTCCACCACGCCCCACAAGCACCGAACCGCTCCAGAGGCACCCAGCAGCTGCCAAAGCCCAGCCGCCGCCGCCGCTCAGCAGACCACGGGCCCGGCCGCGGAGACCTGTCCAGGGGAAGCCCCGCCTCCGCCCGCCCCGTCCCCCTCCCCTTCGCGGCGTTGCCCCGCCCCCTTAGAGACCTGATGCCCCCAGCGCTCGCGGAGAACCCACACGCTCAGAGCCTGAAGAACCCACACGCTCAGAGCCTGAAGAACCCACACGCTCAGAGCCTGAAGAACCCACACGCTCAGAGCCTGAAGAACCCACACGCTCAGAGCCTGGAGCCGCTGTGGGCCTGGGGGGAGCTGAAGACGATGTTTGATGTGACAGACGTTTGTTCCTGTCCAGACCAGAATCTGAATTCTAAAGCATTTGAAGTACATTATGTACTTCAAATCTATCAATCACTTGAGCAATATCGGCCTGATGTTTGCAATTTACTAACAATCAAAATGATTTGCACAAATAGTTGGATTTTGAGAGGGAAAGGAGACTGAAACCCAAAGGTTATTAACAAGCTATAGATCTTGCAATGATAAATTGGTGGAATTACTTTGAAATGAGTTTTGAGGTGAAAGGCTAAATAGTAATAATGTGTACAAAAGGAGGTTAAGAAGTAAAGAAGACAGGATATTTGAATTTAGAATAATATACTCTTGGGGTCAATGTAATCACGGTGTTCACATGCTGTGAAGACCTAACAAACTTGTGGGTCA
>NW_028178222.1:25000-67692 GCF_964030765.1 Micromesistius poutassou | reverse complement strand
TTCCCTAAACTCTGTGCACTCAACCAAAACTCCACAGAGGTCTCCACCGGAAGATACAATAATATGTACCTGGCTCTTAAGTGAAGCACTACACACGGATCATTTTTCAAAAATAACAGCCCTGACTAGCTTTCATCCCTTACTTTTGAAAGCCCTCTTGTTTTTCCGAGATTGCTTCTCCTTCCTCTGTTCCTCCCTTCTCCCGCCTCTCTCCCCTCCCCTCCCCTCCTCCCTCCCCTCCTCCCTCTCTCTCTCTCTCTGTCTTGCTCTCCCTGTCATGTTTTAGTTTTCATATGTTTGGTTTGTTCTTCCTCATTTTCCCCATGTGTAAAAAAAAATGAAAGTCGGAAATGGGATGACAGAGGGGAGGGATGGGATGGAGGGAGGGAGAGGGAGAGGAGAGGAGAGGGGGAGGGGAGGGGAGGGGAGGGCAGGGGAAGGGAGGAAAAAGCAGCGAGTGTACATCAGTGGGATCACTGTCCGCGGCGCTGGAGCTGCTCGCTTCTCTGCGTTGACAGTGTTACCGGCTCTAAAAACAGCCCCCTAAAATCCACATCAATATACACCACACTCTGCAAACCAAATCGTGTTCCTCGTAGACCATGCCAAGGGTCGCTCTCTCTCCCTCTCTCCCTGCACGTCTCTGTCTCTCTCCCCCCTTCCCTTCCCTCAATGCAAAAACGACTGCATACCAAAGTATTATTCTGACCCCAGAGCAGGAGGCATAGAATTGATCAGCCACGGGCAGCTGGGTAACACAAAGAAGAAGGAAAAAAACCCGGAAAGCGTCTTCACAACGACAAGCGGTTTGGAGAGGCTAACACGGCCCGGCCCCCCGTGCATGTTTGGGGGGGGGGTGGGGGGGGGGGGAATCAGTTATCAGCTATGCACATTGTAGTGTGACAGAGCAAGCAAAGCAGCAAGCATAACACTCTAACACTATCTGTGCCCGGCCTGCTCTCTCTGACAGTCTTTCAGCAATCCCCTTTTCACACGTTAAACACGCAGGGAGCATGGAAGTGAGAGGCGTATGAATTGAAGTGGATTTTGCAGGGTTTTTTTTCCTTTTTATATATATATTTCGGTATATATATATATATATATATAAATATATATCCAGACTGTATTAAGGTGGTGGACCCAGCATGAGAAGGAAGGAGGCCGTCATGGCTTGGCCAACATGATTCCACATTTAGACCTAATCCATTCTTCTTCCTTCACAGTGCTGTGGCTACAATAGCGATAGCAGGGAGAGAGCGAGAGACACACAGCGAGAGACATACACACACACAGAGACAGAGAGAGAGAGAGGGAGAGAGAGAGAGAGAGAGAGAGAGAGTGTAGGGGGTGGGGGGGTAAGGCGAGGTTAAGTGTGAATTGGCATTGCAGAGAAGGCCTGGTCAGTCCGGATGCATTGGTTCCGTATAACAGTCTATATTCCAGCCCCTGACAGGCCACTCTGCGGAGAACGGAATCCTGATTTCTCGCTTGGGACCCAATATCTGCACCATACAAATAGCAAGGATATGGAGGAGTGGGTGATATACACGGCCGGGGAAATATGGCTCTTGCCTTCTTATCCCGCTTGGCCATATTGATGTTTCTGAGCCGTTCATTGCTCAGCCAAGATGAAGTCTTTGAGCGTCGAAGCCATTGACAGATTAGGAAAACATATCCTATTTGGTGGGATGACAGAGGCCCCTCTTGTTGTCTGAATAATATGAATGGCGCCAGGGTGGCAGCCGACACTATTTGTGAAACACAGTGCCGGGGAACTCAGGGGGGACATTATGTTCCAATTTCACAATAAAAAGGCACAACCCTTGGAGCAGGGATATAGTTTTTCATTTTAAGTTATCGTCTAAAAATAGCTAAGGACTTATTTATCTAAGTGTGGGCAGGCAGATAGCATGTTGTGTTTGTTGCTCGACAATATGTCCGTTTGATGGAAAATCCCACGGCGCACAATGACGCAATGTGCAACATCTCCAAATCCACTCCACTCCTCCGGTCCTGTTAATTAGTTTGATTTTGGCCAATGAGACGCCTCACAAACACGGAGTCAGAGAATGACATGTGAGGCTAACATGGCAAGAAGCTCACACAAAGGAACAACTGACAGAGTGGAAATCACAGAGGCCAAATCACACAAAATTGATCACATCCAACAAAATGGCCACAGCCACGGAAATTGGTGTTGGCTTTGAGATGGCCGGGCCCCCCTAAAAAAAAAAAAAAAAGGCTGAGTGCATTGTTACAATGGCATGGGTGTCTATGCAATAAGAGAAAAGTGCCCTGTGTGAATCTGTGGCAATGCTAAATGTATAAATATTGTGTTGGAAAAATATCTGTAGCCCATGCATTACAGTGTGCGTGTAGGCATGTTGAGCCCAGGGTAGCAAGGTCTAAAACGACCTCTCTCTCATTCTAAACAAAGAGATAGAGGGAAGGGTGGATGACTGACTGATGACGATAACAAAGAAAATGACCGATTGGAAAGAAAGAGGAAAGGTATTTTTGCGGCTGGGTGCCACGAGGAGACGGAGCAGAAAAAAAAAAAACTTAGTTCCAAAAGCAGCCATTTTCTTAAATGGACAGCGTTTTAGGGTGAGATGTGCTGTGAACAGATGATACTAATCGCCATAGTTATCGGGGGTTTCATCTGGAGTGTGTCAAAGGGTTATGCTGAGGGGTGGTATGCTCCGAGGTGATAGAAGGAGGAGAGAGGGGGCACAGTGGGGGGGGGGGGAGGAGGGGGGAGGGCAAGACAGAGGTGGAAGCTACGAACCATTGACGGAGTGGGTGGGGTGGGATGGCAGTGAGGGAGGCAGAGATTTGGGATTAAGGAACGAGTGTAAGGAGAAGGAGGAGGATTAGGGGTTTTGGGATGAGAGGAGGACAAAGTGAGGGGAGGGAGGCACGGAAAGATGGGGAACGGGGGAAAAAAAGATAGAGGGAGAGGAAGAGATAGAGGGTAGGAGAAGGAGACACACAGGAATAGGACCTTTGACGGAGATGGCAGGAATAAAAAATGATATATTTTTACTGTCTCATCCGAGCACCACCCCCCCCCCCCCTCTACTCTCTCTCTCTCTTTCCCCTCTCTCTTTCTCCCTCTCACTCTGCGCTGCCTCTCCCTTTTCCACCGGACGCTGTGGTAAGATAGGTAGGCGCGATAATCGAGCCAGACATACTATCTGCTCTCTGGTGACACCCACAGGCCGGTGGCCATCACTACAACACACACTGACCAGCGCTAGTGCTGCACTAGTGCTGCACACTGTCTACGGCCCCCTCACAGACCGTCCAGAGTAGCCATCAATCCAGCACAATAGCCTGGAGGAAGCTGAGGGGGGATGGGATGAGAGGCCAGGGCAAGGGAGTCAAGAGCAGAGAACTGCAATGAAACTGACAGGGTTAGGGGTTCGAATCCCACCGGGTGCCTCGGTGTGAAGCATGTATGCACTCGGGGTACTGTAAACTGCTTTGGTGTCCAGTAAATGTAACATGTAAGATCATGACACAGCAAGGGGCTAGTGGAGAGAAGAAGGCTATGGGCAATAGGTTGGAGCTTTTGGTTCCGACTCGCCCAACACATACCACGGTACCATGGCTCTCGTCTGGACACCAAGGTAGGGAGGACCGTGTGTGTGTGTGTGTGTGTGTGTGTGTGTGTGTGTGTGTGTGTGTGTGTGTGTGTGTGTGTGTGTGTGTTGGGGAGGATGCTGATGGGGCTGGTGATTGTGTTGGCATGGCGACACCCTCGTGTTGGTGTCGGGGCTAAATGATGGGGTTGGAATTGATCATGGCGGTCATGGTGTTGTCAATGATTTTGGCGGTGGTCATGCTGTCGACGGTGTTGGGGATGGTGTTTTGCGTAGGATGACGGCGGTGTCAGCGATGGCGACGGTGATAGTATTGGTGTTGTTGAGGGTGTAGGTGTAGGTGTCGGCGTTGTCGCCGTGGCGATGGTGGTAGTGCTGGTCATGGTATAAATAAATAGGCAACGGGTCATGGTGATGGTGTTGGTGATGGTGTAAGTGTAGGTGATGCTGATGGTGATATATAGATCACGGTGTACGGTGTAAGGTTAATAGGCGATGGAGGATGGTGATGGCGTTACTGCGGGTGTGGGTGGTGGCCGTGGGGTTGTTAATGGTGTGAGTAGGGGGAGGGGCGTGTGTCTGGCAGGTCAATGAAGAAGGAGGGCTAGTCATTACAGGCTGACCGTTACAGGGACAAGCGGTGACACAGCGCGGTGTCCCTCTGGGGGATGGGGGCCCGGGCTGGCCGCAGGGCTATACACAACGTATTTGTGTACACTGACCCTGTCTGCATCTGTCTTTATATACATTATAGATCATGTGGGCTCTCTGCGTGCATTGTGTGTGTGCTCTGTGTGTGTGTGTGTGTGTGTGTGTGTGTGTGTGTGTGTGTGTGTGTGTGTGTGTGTGAGTGTGAGTAGGGGGGCTACAGAGCACATATTTGCTAATCTGAGCGTGGTGGCAGTAAGGAAATATGGCCGGGTCAGAGGCTTGGGCTACGTGTGAATTCACTGCTGCCAGCTGGAGCCTACGTAGCTCCGAAAATCCCCAAATAAATATGGACGGTATAGCCATAGTCTCTCTACTCTCCGATGATCCTGAACCTTTTCCCTCACATTATATTTCTATATTTCTACTCTACTAATTTCTCTCTGTCTGTCTCTGTCTCTCTCTCTGTCTGTCTCTCTCTCTTCCCCACCCTGTCCAGCATCATGCAGCTCCTCCCCCATGCTGTTAGACCCCCAAAGGTCAGCCAGTCTGCGGGGTCATCAGTCTGGGATGAAGCTAACCTCTGAACCCGGGGGGGTGGGGGGGGGGGGGGCCTTGATGTATTCCAACCGCACACTCACAGACAAACTCACATAATGGACATGTGTGCCCTCACAAGAGGCCCATTTTATTGTGGTCATTTTTGTTCAATCTATCACTTCTTTGGTGTCACTTATTGATGTCCAGTCTGGTTGTGCTTCTGCCCCGACGCTGCCGGCTGCGCAGGGGCCACAGGCAGACTCGTACCCGCCACGCTCATGGTGAACGGGGTCCTTCTAATCATAACCCCCGAACCGTCCTTTATCAGCTCGTCGCTAAACCCATGATCCTCAATCGTCTTATTGATTGTATTCAGGAAACAGGAACTATATGAGTTTGTGTTAAGCGGTTTTACAGGCTAGGTTTCTGTTACATGCGTCGTAAACTACAGTCCTATCTTATCGAGACGGTGGGAATGTCTCTTTGAATGGAATTTTAAATGTATAGCAAATGGCCAAGATCAATAAAAACATTTTACTATTACAAAAAAACACAAAATTAACACTTGATAAAAAAGTCCTATATAATTATAAAATAATAATAATGATAAATTATTCATTGTACAAATTAAACAAATTGAAAGTATATATATATGTATAGGGTAGGAACTATTAAAATATAAGTTACAGAAATTTCTGCTTTAAAATATTTCAGCGGTCAAACCGGTCCCTTCTGGCCCCATCTTGTTACAAAAACGGTGCGACGTGCAATTGCAATCCTTCCGCCTTAATTGTGATACTGGCCAAGCGGCCTTTGACCCATGGGTCATTACTGCATTGTGCACCGGGCCGCAGAGAGCTGCCACACCATTTGGGACCGCAGTCGTGCACAGAAAATGGATTAATTTTGTATGGTCTGTGGTCCTTGATACTGATTGGAAACAGCCCATCGTAAAAATGTAAAGAAAATGCCATCTATAAGAGCCAATTACAAATAATAATGAAACAGCAAACAAATAGTGCCACGCATAAGCCATTCAATTGAACGATTCAACGGTTTAAAAATGTGCAGTAGAGAACGCTAAGGATAAGTAATATAATTAATTTAAAATGATGCTATCGAGTGTCTGTTTCAGGGTGATAAGATACTCAGGTCCAGTGATGCTGTGATCGGAGTCTGTATCGATCCTATGATTGGCCCTGTCTACAATTAAACACATTTTTTCCTACAGCCTAAATGCAAAGATTACGTAGTAAAATGTGTAATAATCATGAAGATGTTGAATAATAAATGGACATTTTAGTCACTGTGTGAGTTTTCAATAAAGCATGCGTCGATCAACTTTAAAAGAACCGTATAGTCAACAGATTCATTCATAAATATGCCGTCGGCCTAAACATGCATGTTTATTCAAAATGTGGAACTCAAGTTACCTCAGCTAGTAATAATGATGTGTAATTCCCACAGACATATTTTAATGTTGTTCTACATAGGCTATGAATTATAAATATTTACATGAGTAAAAAAATATATTTAGCCTATACTTGGATTGCATGTCCGAAATCCTTTTGAACTTTTGAACACAACCGTTAAAAATCATACTAACGTAACCACATTACATGATCATTAGGTATTCTTTACTTTAGTCTACAATATTGTTCAAATTTAAACCCATTTTAAGGTCAGACGTTTCTCCATTCATCCAGGTACAGATATTCTCGCTCGGCTCAAACAACAAGCCACCCCACACACCATGCCACAAACCACCCCATATCTGCAGACATACATGAGCCCCTAAACGGCTGGGGTGTCAATGTACGCAAACTTGAAAAGCAATTTATCCCAACTTTATAGAAAATACAAATTGGTGTATAAGTAAAGGAAATTGTTTTAGCCATAAAAAATAACGGACTAAATTATCAATTTAATTTAGGGAAATCTAGGCCCAACAGCCTTCCCGACTTCAGAGTAATGACGTGGATATCCATGCACGCTCTTGAAAGAACTTACAATTGCCTAAATGAGGCGATAGACTAAATTAAATATTCCGGATATGAATAGGATTATTAATTTACCTATTGTAATCTATTTATATCGGGCTTTGTGCTTTAACTCTCATTTAAAGCAAACGTTGCCGTATGTGTCTTGCAAATAACATTAATATGCAATTTGAATATGTAGGCATATTGGAGAATATTATAAGGATATTTGATCGTAATCTGTAGACCACAAGGTACAGTTGACACTATTCATTGGTGTTTTAGCAGGGGTCCTGAATTAGGCCTACTTGATATTTAAAACAGACCTAGACCCAAATATTTTCAGACCGAAAAGTCGCTCGCCGTATAGGCTAATAGAACAAACATTTATTTAAGATTTGAAATAGGTGTTTATTTGGCATCTAATGTAGCCTATATTATGCAAATTTTAATTCAAATTAATTTCAAAGGAGAAACCAAAACCATCTGACCTGCAATCTCTCACCTCACGCGCCTGTAGGCCTAAAGACACACACACACACACACACACACACACACACACACACACACACACACACACACACACACACACACACACACACACACACACACACACACACACACACACACACACCCTACATATTCATACAAGAAAACATAAGCCAATGAAGTGCTTATGTGAGGAGCATGTTAGGTCTGTCAGCCTAAGCAGCATAGAGGCACTTTTGGGGTAAAGAGTCGTTGCCTTGAAACTTCTTAAAATAGCTAAATAAATAATGAGCTGCGATGATAAATGCAAAGCATGGTCTATACGGACGAGGCAATATGATAACACAAATGTATCTGGGAACAACAGCCCAATGGCCCTACAGAAAGACGAATACAAGGAATGCCCAAATTTGCGTACAGTCAAATGCACACGGAGCTGAGGGGAAGGTGAGGTGTGATAATCCACCCAGTCACGTTTAGTCATGTTACCCTCACCATGTTACCCTCAACATGTTACCCTCAACATGCGTTATGTGTGACGTGTGGATGGGAGAGCATACTTGGTAATGTGTGAATCTATACTCGAAATGAGCCCACTATGACGTATTTATGCTGGTCATATTGCGAAAGTAATTTCACGAATTATGAACACCATGAGGTAACAAGTAAATTCCAATACGCTAAACAAGACAAATGTATTACACAACACAAACTCCATAGGCTTAACACACACGCACGCACACACACACACACACACACACACACACACACACACACACACACACACACACACACACACACACACACACACACACACACACACACACACACACACACACAATCAACCATACACTTGCAAATACAAATAATTACACCAGTACATTATATTTCTGCAGCCCTATATTTAATTGGAATAAAATACAATGCTCCACGTATCCATTGGTCCACGGCACGAGGACGACCACCACAGAAATGGGGGCTTTTTAAACGATAAGTATACTTTTACAAATACAGAGTATTCATAATCCAGTAATAATGCTATTTCTCGGAGAGAATCCCCGGCTAATGTCTAGAATATGTAGCCTATATAATCGCGAGCGTTTCTCTCGCTCATATGAAGCGGGCCGGTGCACCGGTGTTGCGCGGAGCGGGAGAGGGAGAGGGCTCGGCCGGGAGAGCTCCGGCTCCGCTCCCGTCCTTCCCCACCGGCTCTATGACGGGCGAACCTTCTCCGCGGCCTTATAAAGGCTAAATCTCCTCCTCTTAATTGATTTTCTCATAATTAACTCAGTCTGTCTATCGATTTCCCTTCGGCGGCGTATCATCGGCACCCCCGGTGCTAGCTCCGCGGCTGTAGCGGACGTGTTATTGTGCTATTATCTGCGGCTATCAGGATACCGACGAACAAATATCGACCCTATCGATTTAAGAACCCTCACCATTCAAGTGAACGCGCCAAACACTACTATTTAGACAGTTGACAAACACGCGGACACATTTTGACAAATGGCGAACAGAGTACAAGCCACTCTTGTCAGGAACGGAAAGCTCTCCACAATTAAGTGCAACCATAAGGTAATAATCTGCAGAGAGCACCATTAGGCCCAGATCATCGATTATCAACCACTGAACTCAAGTCCCTCGCGCTGTGCCACACATACAAGATGAGCGCCGAGAATGGTGCCCAAACGCCAGTCAAATTGTCAACACATGCACCACAATACGCAACACACACACACACACACACACACACACACACACACACACACACACACACACACACACACACACACACACACACACACACACACACACTACCATTAAGCATTAGCATTTGAAGGTAAAGTGACTAATAAGTTCTGTCAACCCACACACACACACACACACACACACACACACACACACACACACACACACACACACACACACACACACACACACACACTACCATTAAGCATTAGCATTTGAAGGTAAAGTGACTAATAAGTTCTGTCATACCCACACACACACACACACACACACACACACACACACACACACACACACACACACACACACACACACACACACACACACACACACACACACACACACACACTACCATTAAGCATTAGCATTTGAAGGTGACTAATAAGTTCTGTCATTAAACACTGTTTTCGTAGAAGACTATTCCGTGCGTCAGACACGACTCTCAGAGACAGCTCTGCACGATGTAGCGCGAGATTTTCCAAAATTCCAAAATCAAATATTCCCGCGATTCACCTGCGGTGCTACAGCATGCAGAGCAGCGCAACGCTATACTCGCCCATGCAGGGAGCAAAGGATCAAGGGAGAACAGGGGAGAGAGAGCACGGTAGAGACAGAGACAGAGAGAGAGAGAGAGAGAGAGAGAGAGAGAGAGAGAGAGAGAGAGAGAGAGAGAGAGCGCGCGATATATATATATATATATATATATATATATATATATAGAGAGAGAGAGAGAGAGAGAGAGAGAGAGAGAGAGAGAGAGAGAGAGAGAGAGAGAGAGAGAGAGAGAGAGAGAGAGAGGGAAAGAGAGAGAGGACTAGGGTTGCCCCTGTGAATTAATTTATTTCTAATCAATAAAAAGAAAAGCCTTGCCCCACACAAGAAATCATTAGGACCGATAGCTCTCTGCCCATCTCTTTCTCTCTCACACAGACACACAGACACACACACACACACACACACACACACACACACACACACACACACACACACCCTTTCCCCCGGATGCTGCCGCACGAGAAAGTCAAGCACCGTTGAAATTGGACTGATACCTTTCGGCTTTTAAATTCATACAGAGAAGAAAGATGATGGGAGAATTGGCTCCAAGAACATCTCGAGAGATGAAGAACAACCGGCGGATAGATAGGAGGCAATATTGTGTAAAGACAAGTTATCACTATGCATTTTGAGCCTATAGATTTTTATTTTCGGATGTTGAAAATTTACCAGCGCTTCCATCGGCGAAGGTCTCCATCCCCGCCATGCGAGCAGCCTGTCTGGCGCGAGAGGGATGGAGAGCCAAGATGGGGGAGAGGGAGAGGTACGGGGAAGCAGAGGTGCGTGTAGGGGGGCCAGTAAAAAGAGAGAACGGACAGAGGGGGGAAACGATCTGGGTGGGGGCTGAGAATTAAACCGGGGGAGGTTAGAGGTGAGGGGGCTTGCCTAGGGTTTTTTTTTTTTGGGGGGGGGGGGGGGGGGCGGTTGGGGGGGTTGGGGGGCGCGCGCCCACTCTGTACGGTAACACTCTAACCTTTAACGTCTTTCTCTTCGTGTCCCTCATTGTCCCCCTTTCTGCCTTTCTCCTCGTCTCCTTCCACAGATCGGGCTCCAATCTCTCACTCTCGACGTGTCTCTCGGTGGTTTCCATGGCGACGTAGTGGCTGTGTTGCAGCTGAGGAGAAAGAGGCGCGCAGATGAGTAAAGAAAAATATTATTTGTAGAATGGCAGGAAAGGGATTATTTATTTATTTATTTGGCACAATTTGGCTTTCAGAAATGAAGGATTCAATACACAAGGATGAAAACGATCCGATTTTAAGCATGACACCTTCTTAAAACCTCGAAATAAAAGAGAAAAACTTCCAAAGATGATAAATTAGATCCGGTATCAAACAGGAAGTAAGCTTAATATAGGACTAAATTATAATAAATATAACAATTTTATTAGATTTTATTTTATTTTATTTCTCTGATAATTGCTATTCCTATATCATAAAAGCAACAAAGGAATTACCAGGACTGGACATAGGCCTCGTATATTCAGCTGGGCCTCCTCCGCGCTGCTGTTTTGAATATGAGGCCTTCTGAATATTTACTCACTGATTTTTTATGCTGCCATCTGCAGGCCAACAACAAAAGCACGCTCAGAGCACAGTCCTGTGTCGTCTTGCGTTTAAACCCGTAACACAAACTCAATGGCAATGATATGTCTCACTCATCAAACGCAATCATTCTAAGACATCTTCCAGATTATGTACATAATGAAAACAATTTAATTATATTGTCACATGCAGGCAGAAATATCCATAAACAGATTACTCAAATTGTGTCTATGTATTTAAAATAGATATACATTGCGTATATCTATTTTAAATACACATTTTGAGTGCCTGCTTATTAACGTTTCCACAACAAAAGAAACATATTTTCCATTTAAAAAACGAAATCATTTTTTTACAACCCGACTGGACCATCACACCATCTATTGTGCCTACAACCCGTGGCATAAATGTGGAAAACACTTTTTATTTTATTTTTTTTTCCGAAGAACCGCAGCTATAATCAAATAGTCTTTTCTCAATAAAAAACCCTTACAATGTACTCCATCGGAGTAATGTGCCACATGCTGCAGGTGTACATACAATAACGGTGGACGGTAGAAGGCTTTAGTGTCCATCAGCTCTATGCGGCACGTTTTGATATAGGGGGGGGGGGGGGGGGGGGTGCTGATTTAGGCTGTGGACACCGCCATGATGACTCGACTCTCCATCCAATCAAGGAGGTGCGAGGAACACCTGGGGACAGTGGAAGTGGCCCTCATATGAAGTCTACAGGAGGGTGATGGCCAATGTCCTGCCACACACAAACTAACATCACATTAGCCCTCTGTTCATCACCTCCGCAGCGCCCCTGACGCCGTGGATGGGCTGGACCTCATCCTTTTCTTCTTGCTGGTCAATTGTTTAGCCAATCTAAGTCAACATTCATCTCCCGCGCAATAACTGTTTACTCCCCACCGCACCTGAAACATTCAAAAAAAATATTTTTTTCAATTTTATTATATTGTTTACTGTTTATAAAGCAGTTTATACATTTTAGACTATGTTTAAAACTTGATCTCACCTACATTGCCCTGCATAGTTACTAAAAAAATACAGTGTAAAAAAACAACAACACTATATTTATTTTTTGTCAAGTACATGTTTTCATTTGGTTGCTATGGCGAGTCCATGAACACCGCAGGCAGCGGCCATTCCTCCCCTGCTTGTCTCCTCCGGGCCGTCAGGTCAGCAGCACAGGAGCAGGACGGCGGCATTGGGGCTCAACTCTGTCACGTTGCGGCTGTCCTGCGCAAGCCCGACCCCTCATCGCCATGGCAACCAGCTCTCTGACCCCCCCATCCGAGGAATCCTTGACCTGGATGTGGATCTGTGAGGCGCATGCGGAGACGATTGGACGCGCACGGGGGGGGGGGGGGTTGTGGGGCTTGGGGGGTGGGGGGGAATTAGAGAATTGGAGGCGGTGCTGGTGGGGTTAGAGAGGGAGGTGGTGATCGTCCTGGTGGCAGGAGTGATGAGGGAGTCCGGGTGCCCTGAGGGTCAACGGAAAGATGGCCGCCACCAGACTCACAGATGTCTTCACAAGCGTTACACCGTGTCTCTGCTGCGGCTGCCGGCTTCACCTCCTTGGGGGTGGAGGCGGTGGTGGTGGTGGTGGTGGTGGTGGTGGTGGCGGCCGGCGGGGGGGGGGGCCCCACCACACGGCAGCGCCCCGCCCGACTGGAAGATCACGGAGGACGCGGCGTTGGTCAGAAGGCGCGAGGTGGCATGCCAGCAGGCAGCAGATGGATCAGTCACAGTGATTCTGGCTTCAGTCAGAAGCAGCTGCACACGCACCACAGGGGGAGGAGGAAATATCAATGGGCTGAGGACTGGGGGCGCCGCGTGGGAGAACTTCCACGGCCGTTTAAGGTCTGCGGTTTGTTTGATGGTTGACACCCGACTCGGTGTGTTGTAATGGAGGGGACCTGCGGTGATTAGACACCCACGGGAGTCGGCAAGCGGCGGCAGCATCCTGGACGCCCCGGGGAGAGACGCCTTTGATTGGAGACCACAGAAGGGTTTGGATCTAACTGCGTCGCCGAGCCGGGAGTGCGAAGCGGCGACGGAACGCCTTCAGATGCACCACCACGTCATCGGCGTTTATGACCGCAGGGGGCTGTGGCGAGGGAGTGAGTCGAGGCGGCGGTTGGTTTCGGAGGCAGGGGTTCGTCATCCGAGGATTCCTGAAGTTGGACCCCTAAGTTTCTGCAGACTTTGTGAGAGAGAGGTTGCCCAGGCCCATTCGGTGCAAATCTGCGCTCGCTCCGAGGCTGGGTATGGAGAGAACTTGATTTTCAAAAAATCTCACGTTCCCCAAGGCAGGCCCGGGGCCAGCGGGCTCCCCGTCTAACAATGAGTGCCGTGAGCAGCTCTGAACCCGGCCCTATCATGTCTCTCTCCGGGGGCTGGGCGCCCTCACTGTTCTCTGTAATGAAAAGCTACTCGTTAACTCTGGTTAGCAAAAATGTGAAACGGTTGGAAAAAAATAGGCAATTATTTTAAACATTGATGCGTTAGCCAACAACAAACAGATGTTGAGGTAACAAGGATTTTTGAAGCTGAAGCCTTTGAAGATGCACAACTAGGGCCGCATCATGTCATGTCCATCTCTTCCATTTCAAGTACACTGGCCTAAATGATGTAACTGTGCATGACAGCAATCACGTTAATAGGCCTATGATCTGGTTAAATAAGTTATCGTAATGAGAGTTCTAATGAAAAGGTATTCTCTCAATTGTCTGCAATAGCGAGGCTCAGGCTATGTCAACATACTGTATAGATATATAGTTAAATTGCTACTTATTTTCTTTTTACCTCATTTACTTTTTATTTAATAATGTGAATGTTAATTAAATAATCTAGTCTACAGCATCTAGGCGGGCACGAATCTGACGGCGACCATCCAAATCCCATCGAGCTCGAGTCCTGTTTGGGCGGCCTGCTTTCACTACAATATTTACTCCAATTCAACTGACCAATCATGCACTTGAGAACATTATTTATGATAAAAAATACCCTATACTGCGGGGATTCACTCATCATTGTACGCTTTCTTTCACGACCTTGCACATGTTCATGGTCGTCAGGGAGGACGGGCAAGAAACTGTCAACAATTGCTGGTGTTGATTCAGCTACCATAACAGAGTCTGACTCAGACCAATGCTTTGCCACGTTAATAACATTTGATTTTCAAGAATTCATCCACTTTAGAAATTAGGTTAGAAAACGTTAATCCTGAATCCTTTGATTCAGACACTGAAGAATTTGTGCGGTGAATGTTTCATTCATAAAAAATCTAGATATGGTTTTACCGGTCGGCTTGTTCTCAGAAGAACATCCACCGGTGTGAAAATGTCAACACCTTTGCAACACCCGTGGTTCTGTTGTTCTGTGCTCTTTCTACTCGCCATATTTACATATGTACACAGTCCTATTGGTCCTATTGTCGTCCTATTGGTCAACGTCAAGGAACACATTGGTAGCAGTTGTCGAACTAGGCAAGAAATTACAAAAAATTCTGACGTGCTTTTTCTCGGTAGATACATCTAGATACATCTTCGATTGAGGTAAATGTAGCCTAACTTATGTTTTTTCGCCGGCCAGCAGGCAAGATGGCGGTGCACCGACTGGGCTACTGTTAGCTAACAAAATGTTGCGTGTTATCAGGCAGTAGTAGATGGGCAAACATAACTTACAGTTAAAGTTGCAATGTGTGATCCCTGACTTGCAGAATAAAAAAAACTCATCCGGGTTCTGTTCACCCTGTGACTTTTCAAGGCAAACGGACCGACTCAGCGCACTAGTAGCTGGGCTGTGTTGGTGGTGTGAGTGGGAGGGGTTCTGGGAGTGTTGACAGTAAGGCCCAGTACCATTTCTCTCCCCTTAACAAGAACACTTGCTTTGAGTGCCCTTAGCTGCAAGTCAGCTCCCGAGCTGGTAAGTGTTCAAGGGTTGATTTTAATGGAAAATAGGCACTCCCCCCTTGCTCCCCTAAGTATTGGGACACCCTAGCCCTTTATGGGAACGCACAAAATCAAGGGTTAGGGCTCAAATCTAGGGGAAGGGGGAGAATTGGGACAGGGCCTAAGATGAGACATGCCCCCACTTCAGGGTATTCTTGTTAACAAAGAGTGAGGTACGGGCTGGCCAGCATTTTTAAATTGTAGAATGTATCTGTTGTAGTATGTGATTTTATTGACAACATTCTTGAAATCCTTATTGATCAGCATTGACGAGAGATATGTCTGGGTAGAGTTACGCATTACAACTTGAACGTTATAGCTAGCTACGTAGTTAAAATATTACTGTGACTCAGTTGGTATTCCGGATGATGTAGACAAGAGTTTAGAGTGAACAGTCCTAGATCAGAACATCAGACAAGTAAGATCCCATCCTAAGGTGGTCAGACATGCATTGAGAGACTTTCTGACCACATTGAATAGGTGTGTGCACATCAAAGTGGGTACAATGTGGGCTGACATCTGGCAACATCATTAAAACCTTGCCCTATTCTTATACGGAGCCCGCCAGGATTTTTCTCCATCTACTGGGAATATATACACCGCTGGACACACTGTGGCTGTGGTGGAATAGTCAAAAACATTACATCCTATGTCCTTTCATTACCATTTTTACTTGACCTCGATGAAAAACATAATGTTTCAAGGAAAGCAGTCAAGGAAGATTTACAAAAGGTGCTTAGACAATCCGACTGCGCTTACACTACGTAATTATGTGACAGCAACCAGGCAGTTTCACATCTGTTGAATATCTTCTTACCAAAGTGAAGAAACCCCATTTTGTTTTTAAAAAATAAATTATGGAATTATTTCCCATAGCTATTCATTATTAACTATGTCCCATTGGCATTCATTCATTTATAATGTTTCGGCCCAGGGTTTCAGATTTTTTGACTTTACGCTTTTTCCCCATAAATTAAGCAAACTTGTCAAACAAAAGGATCTATTTTATATTCTAAAGGATGGTCTATTGTACCATTTGCGAAATTAGATAAGAAAGGAAGCGCCCCTTTCTTTTAGCTCTTACCATGGACGCCAACAGATACTTCCGGGTCATTTCACTCAGTCAGGAACCTTCAGACAGCAGTCCGTAGTCACCATATGATACGCAGAAATTAGTACGGCAACCAATCAAATCGCAATAACCCTTTACATAATTCTCTACATCTACCAGGTAATATAAAGAAGATTATATGGGGGAATTGTCCATGGCCGTGTCCGTGTATCGTCTTCTACCGTCATGGGTCATGTATTTTAGCGTCATGCACGAAAACGCATGTGTTGCGCAGTACAAAATATAGACTATTAGCACATATTAAGATTCAATTACCTTTTCAATCAGATCACGCACCCGTTGAACACAGGCATAGCTAGGCTTCAACATACACAACTAAGGGATGTTAAGCCTAAATAGACCCTGTAATGCAGGTAGCCTCCATCTACCAGTCCAACCCTGCTTCCTATCCGTACAGCATGTGTGTACTACAGTATGACACCACATGTCTGGGAGCATGGCCTTCCTGACGACGTAGGATGGACCAAATACAGGTTATCAAAGGCTATTTAACAACTTTTATCTAAACGGAAATGTGTGTCACACCACTGCACAGCCACACACCTGTGTATTCATGATGAAAGCTAATCATTTCTGAGTGAAGTAGGAAGCTGGACTAGAGGAACGTTTTTTGACTACTGCTGGCAGAGGCACTGACCATTTTCTAATAAAATGTTTAGTTTAGTACATCTTTTTCAAAAATCACAATAATTCTGTTCAAAATATACAAAATGGGTACGTTTTAAACTATTTTATAGAATCCTTTGCCAATGGAGAATTAAGTCTTAGTCGCTCTGATTGCAGTTATCTAATGCAGCGTTTAGACACGTGCGTTTTGGATAATCAGCACCACGGACAGCGCCCGCGCTTTATTGGCGAGCAGCTAGACAAACCTGCCCTACAAGACAACGGTTTCGCCAATTAAGTAATTAAGTGAGTGTTTAGATTGAGATTTGAGATTAGTTGGGCCTTCTAATCACCCACAACCAATAAAACGCAGCGGTCTGTTTAGTAAATGCTGAAACCGTGCATAAGCCTGGAAGATGCATAAATTTATTGGCTGGAGAAATGTAATTAATTGACATGACTGTTATTCGCTTTGAATTATATCGTCAGGTGCCAGATAAAAGATGCAGGGTTAAAAGGATGAACAAATAAAATGAAATAGGCTACTGTAAATATTAAGAATGGGCTCTGGTTGTTATAATCTTCCCATTATGGTTATAGCATCATAAGCTGCCATACATTTAGAATATTTTCATGTGATGTTAATTTGATAACTAAAGTATTTATATTTATTATTTTCCGAATCATTTACAATTCCATAGTGATATAAAATAATTTTACGGACACAGTTTTGACACAATTTAATTCAATGTAATTCCCCTTTTTTTTTTTTTACATTTTCACCTATGAATATAAACTTACACAAACAAATATGTACGACAGAAAACACAAATATGAACGTGGCTGTCCCTTGCCACTATGTACAGTGAGGTGGTGCTTTGTGCTGGCTAGCAGTGCCCTTAGCTTGAGACACTGGCAAGAAGTGTATGTGCTTAAGTCTTGCTTGTATGGAGGGACTCGTGGGCCCCTATTGATCGGGTCCTCTATGAGTGAAGTCCAGGCATTAGTTCCAGCAGGGTGACTAGACAGCTGTCTGGAAGCCCATCTACTGGGCCAACATAGTGGCGCTGAGTGGAGATGGGATGTGCACTCTGGATTTTGATCTCCCAACACCACTGCTATTGACGCAAACGCACGGTCCTGTGCATTCGCTGTCTGAGAGAGAGCTACTGGCGGGCTGCGGCCCGGGCCCGGAGATTCGGATACATACAAGGCGCCATTTTGTCATCCCGCTTAGCGCTGACAAGAAGAGTGCGATGATGAATCTTCCACGGTCCGCCAAGGGCCAGCCCTAATCACCGCTGTCATCTACTGGCACCTGCCCATGCGCTCGGCGACTCAAAACATCAAGCTGGGTTATCGTGACACACAGCAGACACCGGGCGCCAGGTTTAATAAGGTGTCTGTGTGTGAACCAGAGCTGTCCAGAATCACAGAGAATCCGGTTCAAGAGCCGTTTCCTCCCCCCCCTCAAAAAAAACAAAACGTTAAACATATCCCTCAGCCCAAGAAGGTAAGGTCATATAACATACAATATCCTTGACATTGGTCAGGTGTTTTGAGAGGTAGGTGTGTTTGAATTGGTTATTCCAAGTCCAACATTTCAAATGAAACCCAAACAAGTATATCCATTTACTTGCTGTTAAATACACAAAACTCTTAAGGTTAACAGACTTTACACCCAAACCAACAGCGACTATAGTGGCCATATTCTTTTTTTTTCTTGCATGACAGTTTGCGAGCACCTAGAACGTATGGCATCTGGTCGGCCAGCTTGTCTCCTGATGCCTTTGTGATGCCATCAAGGAGAAGGGGATTCCCTTGGTCTGCTGGTGGATAGCTGCCGAATGATTCTTTGTTATGTTCTGAGAACAAAGATAATGAACTCATTCATCTTCACCGTTTATACATGCGTCTTAAGATGCAGCTCCTGAAAAGAAAGAAAAACCCATTACTGATTTCAGCTACGTTTGATAACAGTGATCCGTTATTATGTTAAGCAACAGCATATTGCTAAGGTCTGCCATCTAGTGGTTCATACCTGTATTTTATTAAAACCGCAAACCAATGAGGACGGTGGTTGGTTACCATTTCAACTCCGTACTGAACTTTAAAGAGTGTGAAAACTTTTTTTTTTTTCCATCAGTCTAGAATATAATAATAGCAACCTTTATTCATAAAGCACCTTTCCAGGTTTGTTCATAAACAACGCCATAGATCAACACATGAGCCGGCACTCATGCATCCACACACCCACCACCACCACCCCCCCCCCCCCCCCCCCCCCCCCGCGCTCCCGCGGCTACCCACCGCTGACGGAGGGCCTCCGCCGGCCGGCCCCCAGGACCCGGCAGCCCTCCTCGTAGTCGTCCTGGTCCACGTTGATCAGCAGCCGCACCCCGTCGCGCCCGGCCGCCCGCCGCATGGAGTCGGTGATGAACACGCCCTTCAGGGCCTCCAGCAGCGCCCCGCTCAGGTAGTCCGTCCAGAAGGCCTGCAGGTTGTCCCACTCGGTGAACTTGATGTGGCAGCCCACCGAGCCCATGCCGCGGGCGTGCAGCAGTGTGCTGGCGCGGCTGAACAGCTCAAACTGCCGCTCCAGCGGGTGGGGCTTGTCCGACGACACGCCGCTGCGCAGCGCCGTGTCGTGCTCCAGGTACTCGGCGCGCACGCGCAGCCGCACGTCTGCTGTGGTGGGGTGGGGGGTGGGGTTGGGGGGGGGGGAAAGGGGGAGGGGAGGGCGTCGCCGGGGAGGGGGAGAGGGAGGGTAGAATGAGTTGATGAGAAAAGCGGATGAGTTGATGATGCAGTGTGAGAGGTGGAGCAGGCAGAGGAAGAGGGAGTTGGAAGAGGGGTAATGTATGTTTGGGCAGTGGGAAACGGGACAGGAGTCGGAAGTTGAATTGGAGGAAGGGGTGGACAGTGGTGTTGGTCAAGGACGTGGTCACCGGTCAGAACACAAAGGGAAAGAGGGTCATAAAGGAAGAGTTAACCAGGTTGGACTTGTTGAAGTCGGTCACATGAATGGATTGCATCAAGCAGGGTCTGCATTGGGAAGGTGGGAAGGTTTGGATCGGGACGCTGTGTAGGCGGACTGACTGGAGGAGCAAGTGGAAACTCTTCGAGAGCAGTCGGTGGAGAGCGCGTGTTCAGGGGTGCAGCGAGTGCTTAACAGTGAGGCTTTGCAGAGTGGGAGGGTAGGAGACATACAGCTGAGCAGTTTGAGTTGATCATACAGAATTGGCGAAGAAGAATATACACTGGAGCATTATGCGTTAAGAGTTCTTTGATTCAATTACCAGTCCATTAATGTACAGTCAGGATTCCAGGATTGAGATTTCAGGCTCAGAATAACTACGGAAAGGCAGAGGAGAATCAAACTGCATCATGGATGTGGGTTATAAGGGCAATATGTTGGAAAGTTATATTATTATTTTTTTTATACGTTTCTATTCCAAAAAAAAAAACAGATTAAAAAAATAGTAGCCAGACTAAACTGTAATTAGGGTCGCACAACACATGGCCCTTTGAGCTCCACGGTGAAAGGATT
This sequence comes from Micromesistius poutassou, assembly GCF_964030765.1. Taxonomy (NCBI): domain Eukaryota; kingdom Metazoa; phylum Chordata; class Actinopteri; order Gadiformes; family Gadidae; genus Micromesistius; species Micromesistius poutassou. Next base: position 47,333 of record NW_028178222.1, on the reverse strand, counting down.
GGCGTTCATGCAACAGCACAGCGAGAAGGATCAGAAGATACATACTGTACTGAGCAAGAGCCACGCAGTGATCCTGGTCTCCTGTCATTATCCCAGAGCTCGCAGTGGACACCCGGAGCAGACGACTTTTGAGCTGAAACAAAGACCCCCCCAACCCCCCCAACCCCCCCCCCCATATACACACACACACACACACCCTACAACCCCTTTCACCATTGGGATGGTACGTACACTTCCAGTGCTGTGATCTCAGGGAACAGCATCAGATTTCTTCTTGGGAAGGCCATTATTTAAAAAAAAACTTAAAAAAAATAAAACTGTGTTTCTTGCGCCCTCGTTTTGGACGTTTAAAGAAACATTCAACATCTAGAAAGCAAAGACGATGACCATGGACGATGACCATAAATTTTCTTTTTATAAAATGTAGCAATTTGTTTCATTGTAAGAGAGGTTCTGGTAGCAAATAAAGCAAGCTAAAGTATTGAACATAAAATCAATACATTTGTCTGAAAAATAACAAAGTGGACTGCTGCTCGTCAAAACAGTGCAGAAATATAGTTAACGTTGTAACCTTACATTTGCTCGTTTTGGATATATTTTTATATTTTGGATATATATATAAGAGTAAGAGGAAAAGGAAGGAACATTGCGAAAAGTCGAAATGAAATGGAAATAAGGAATTAGACCATTGATTCTGCATCTCAACATTTAATGGAGTGGAGATCAGCAGATACTGAGGACTTCAGTGAGTATTAATAAGCCTCCCATGCAAAAAGACCAGCGCTAATTAAAGTTTGGATACCAAGCAAAAACAAACACTTAAGAATACATTGTAGGGATAAATAATAGGATTGAAGCCAACGTAAAGAAAGACAATAAGTGAAGGCAGGAGACGTTTGGAATAGAGTTTCTTTGTGTCAATGATAATGAAATAGCATAGAACAGTTTGATCGAACTAAAGACATCTGACTTTGACATAAATAAAAACAAAATTAAAAAAAGGGGAGCTTGACAGGCTACCTGCATATAACAAGTTATGAGGATCCTTAAGCGTACAACATAAATCAATCCCTACACGCAGTGACTGTCAAACTCCTCATGAACACAGCAGGTGCAGATTGAATCCCTCTGCAAACCCTTCCACAGAAGGACAAATAGAGCATGGCCCTTTTCACACAGGCAGGGGAACAGCGTGTCCCAGAAGAAGGAGGGGTCCAGTTGGCAATACATTGATTCCACATCCACAAGAAGGATCCGGAGAGACGTTGAACAAAGCACAAGGACAGCAACAGTTGATACTTTGAGACGTCTTAAAAACAGCTGGCGCCCATCTTGAGATAAACACTCGCCCTTCAATGTGACTAAATGCATTTATAGACGGCCTCTTCTTTGGCTTTCTCCGTTTCCTATTTGAGCAGCATGGGGCGTACAGATAGCGGCGGAATACTAAATAAATATATAAATATATAAATAACGGAATGACAGCAGCACAGCGGCAGTCATTTCGTTAGGGTTACAGAGCACTTCACGCTTCAGCGGACAGCAGGGCAATGCACTTAAAAAACGACATTAGAAGGTTTCATTCCTACCACCCCCCCCCCCCCCTTAAAACACCAAGCCCTTCTCGGCTTCCTTTATCTCACCCCGCCAGGAAAAAAAATACAAAAACAACCACACACCCCCCAAAAAAAGTTTTAAGTACCCATTTATAAAAAGTCACTCTGTGCAGGGAGCTTCAACCGTTTATTGATCCGTACTCCTGCTCGACGGCTGACCACGAGAGAGAGAGAGAGAGAGAGAGGGAGAGCAAGAGAGCTGGTGGGGAGAGAGTTGGGGGAGCGCAGGAGGAACAGGCAAACAAAACTCTGTTTTCCCCCCCCTCTCGACAAAATCTTTCTCTCGGTATCTTTCTTTTTAGCGTAGTTTGAGCGCTTAGTGTTCGTTCTCGCCCTCTCACTGTGTCTGACGACACACTCAGTGTGTGTGTGTGTGTCTTCCTGACATACACAGGTCGGTCTGTTTAGAACTGTGGACACAGAAAGGAAAGGAAAGGAAAGGAGAGGAGAGGAGAGGAGAGAGAGAGAGAGAAAAGCACAAGTGGGTTGGATTGGAACGTTTCCGTCTCTTTTTTCTTTTTTAAGAACAAGCAGACATGGCAAAGCATCTATTAGCTGGCAAAGAGATCGGTCATTAGGTTACAACTGGCAATGGAAAGTAAATCCTCGAGGAATGGACTGCACATCAGCACTCTACAGTGACAAAGTAGCATCTAAGCGGGACACGTATGAGTACCCCCAATCCCCCAGCCCCATTTCTTCACACCATGAGCTTAATATTTCTCCCGGTTAAGGTCCATGCTAACCGCTAACAGGCATCCTATTTAGATAAGCCGGCACTTGCCGCTGAGCTGGAGATTCCACACACACACACACACACACACACACAACACACAGTGTCCGGCGCTTGTTGTGGACGCTGGAACATTCTGACGGTAATTGAGACACTTCACTGAAAATGATCTGAGAAATGAATAGTGACAGGTAATGGTATTAGAGGTGGAGCCGTCAACCGGCCCAAGTGCCCTATCTATCTCCTCTCCCCCTTTATACACACACACACACACACACACACACACACACACACACACACACACACACACACACACACACACACACACACACACACACACACACACACACACACACACACACACACACACACACACACACACACACCCCTCCCCTCAGAAGAGCTGTTGTGGTTCATAAACTACTGTGCACTGCCTCAAGGCTGATTGTCAGCCATTTTAGGTATTCTCCTAAAATAATATGGAGGACAGACCTGAAGAGGCGCCAGTGGAACTGCTTTACAAATGTAAATGTCATGACTGGTCTGGGGCCTGAAGGACCAGTTCATGCTTCGTAAACTGCTTCGGTATGCCAGAGACGTTTGAACCAGCCGGCCCAAAAAATGTGGTTGTAACTTGTAAGGACATTTATGGATGTCAGTCACACTACTGAAGCCACTGAAGGTAGTGTGAATACAAACAGGCATTGGTTTAGTATCTGCCAAGAGATCTGGGTTTGGGGTTGTAGATAATATATGTTTGTTTATATATGAAAGGATCCAATAGGCATGCGTCCCAAAATTTGAAACACAATTGATTGATCGGCTAAGCTATGCCGATGAGATCAGTCTTCCTCAGATCAAATGTAGGTCGAGTTTTTTCCAAGTGAGCGAAAGACAAAAGACACGGAGCAAAAGACAAAGAATGAGATAAAAATATTGAAATGCATTCATCCACTGTGTCCAAATATAAAACCAAAAGGAGGACATTTGCAGCACAGGATTGTTTTGTGAAGGGGTCAGGAAGGGCAGCTTTAAGATGGTAGATTGACTAAATCCCCCTCCCCCCCCACTGTGAGCGGAGGGAGGGGTTTAGCTTGCACACCACCGCACGAGAGAGAGAGCGCCACTGAGCTGCACACTCATGCGGACATAGCAGAGAGCGGCAAACTTACAGACTTTTTTTTTTTGTTATCCGTTTCCCAGCCTCCCTCTTTTTCCACATTTCCTTTCTTCATGCATCCATTGTTTCCTAGGTTACACAGTCGCAAATCCTGAGTCAACCTGGTGCAATCAAATGGTGGCGTCAAGACCGCAACGTCTTCAGTCTCATCCCTCCTGACGCTGCCGGGCCGGGCTTTTGCATTAGCGCGTATGAACAGAGGATGTGTTTTTTTAGTAAAGGATGCGTCAGCCCAAGCGCCGTCATTGGCAGGACAGTCATTGAGAAACGCCACCGTTGAGGGGCCCGCCGTGAATGGCAAACATGTTTCAATCAGTGTCGAAGGCCATTCATGTTTTGTTTGTTTGTTTCATCTCACTGCAGTCGCGGGAATCGTTCAGGCATAAGGAAGGCAGGGAAATGGACTTCACTTTTTTTTTTCAGATCTCAATGACTCGTTTAAAAATCGCTTGTTCAGGCCGATATTATCGCCATGTCGTTTATGTTTAGCGGGAAATGGAGCCCATCACGGGCTGTTTCAGGGGCTGAACGGAACCGGCAAGTCTGTTACTGGAAGGGGAAAACGAGTGCAGACTGCGTACCAGATTGGGCTCTTAACCACCGCAGCTGAAGGTAATGCTTTAGTGGCGGGGGGGGGGAGAGAAAGAGGTGGAATGAGCAGAGAAGAAAGGAACGAAGGACATAGAGGCAGGGAGAGAACCCCTCAGACCAGGACGGCGTTTTTAGTCAAAGAAAATAAAGTGTTGTTCCATCAAAACAGGTTCATACATAAACATATCAATTGGCATGTGAGAAAATGGGCGAGGGTTTAGAAGTGTGCCTGCCACCTGCCCTTCTGTCAACAAAAGCAGATCTTTCGATTGGATGCTGCACTTCATATCGTGACGTTTGTTATGTCCTGTCAGGCACTTATGTATTGCATTCTACTATTCTGTGTCTATGTCTTTTTTTTAAGCTCAAGTACCGCAAGATTTTGAAATCCCACCAGCCTCTGTAGTCATTCAACTTCAATTAAGTTAAATGTTTCAATGTAATCTTTTTGAAACAGCAGAATTTGACTATGCCTTTCAATTCCGTGAACAGTTTTGAAAACCAGCCTACTGGTAATTAACTTAAAAATGGACCAGAGCTCATTGGCGTCATACATCTGGTGCAAATAAATGCATTCTGGGGGCAGAACTGATCTGCGTTGAATCTGTCCTGCACGTTCAAGGTCAACAGTCATATTTTTATGCAACCATGTTTTTTTTCTTTTTCATTCGTTCTCTATAAACGTTTCACTTAATATTATGATCATTGAAGGAATATTATTACATGGCCAAGAACAAATTATCGAAGGGGAATTCAACATTGAGAGAGAAAATACAAAACGTTACCAAAACATATTTTGGCAACTCCATAATAACATACCGAGTTTGACAAAAAAAATGTTATTAAGGTCGCAATGTGTCAGATTGAGCCCGTCCCAGCTAGTAGGCGGGAGACTTTCAGAATTCTAAAAACGCAAAGTGTTCTGTCCACTTTAACTGTCTATGCAGCTGTGTGAAGCAAACTAGCCGGGCTGGGCTGGCTGGCTGGTATGAGGGAAGGTGGTTCTGTGGGTACAGGAAGAAAGATATTGTACAGAAATAGAGAGGTATGGGCTGGCCGTCATTTTGTATTTGTAGAATAAAATCAGTTGTAGGATGTGATGTAATTGATAACATATTTGAAATCACTATGATCAACACGGACTATAGATATTAGTTCAAGCTATGCACTGGTTGAAATGTTCCAAATTAAAAAAAAAAAAAGGTTTATTATTATATTATTCAAATAAATGTCAAGCTATATATTGTTTAAGGGCTTTAGTTGAAAAAATGCATTCCAAATAGGACCTGTTCTGACAGGTCAGCACAGGTTACTTTGATGTTAAGTGGTAGTTCGAATTCTTGCCTTCCTTGTTATTGCCTGGGGTATATTTGAGGAAAATATTCTGTAAAAACTGGATTTGTCACACAACCGTATTTACCTCAAAGGTAGAACAGGGCTGACATTTGAAGCATGGACGGTAGTTTGCAAGACAGATGGGGATGGGATCTGACTACTACAACGCTGAAAAGAACCACGGATGTTTGCGATGAACGGATGATGGAGTTGGTAAACAGACGCACAGAAAGAGTACTGCGTCGTAAAAGCGATGGGGAGAGTTTATGGTGGGAAAATGAAGATGGGAGAGAGAGGCAGGTTATGGGTGGGGAGCCACAGTAGAGAGAGAGAGAGAGAGAGAGAGAGAGAGAGAGAGAGAGAGAGAGAGAGAGAGAGAGAGAGAGAGAGAGAGAGAGAGAGAGAGAGAATAAAAAAAAGGTGAACTCACCGAAGTAAACTTTGCCTGGTGGCAGCGGCTGCGGAGGGGCTGGTCGGTCGGACCTCTTGGGCCTGCGGCTCCAGCCGTAACCCCTCTTCCGTCTCCTCCTCCGGCAGGCCGGGTCCCCAGGCAGGGGCGTGCTGCTAGTATCTGGAAGGACAAGGCCGGGACTTAAACACGGAAATCCAGCCACGTCAGCCAATGTTAAGTCTTCTTTTATGTTTTTGTCATTGTTGTTATGGTATTGTTATGTTTCCATAGGCCGTCTCCAGACATTCTTGTACGACACCCTGGTGGTGAAGAGGAAAACTACAATATTAAAGGATTTCGAGGACATTATCATGCAACTATTATCATAGCCTTTGCCTATTTTATTGACGTATATATATATATATATATGGGGATTGTGTCAGATATGTGGTGGGAGTTGTGGTGTTACTCCAATTTCTTCTTCACATTCTGTTGATAATTGTAGTACATTTGGGGGGTTTCTTTATCTAATTATAAACATTGCACCTTTAAAGTTTATAAAAATGAAGTTAATAAAAACGTCTTCAATTGACAAATAAATCAAATAAAAAGTATTGAACTCCCAATGCTGGAATGTCGTTCTTTAAAAAGGGGTCATAATGAGTATTAAAAAACCACGCCTGTCCAGGGATGAGTCACACTGCTTACTCACCAGTTCTCCAGTGTGAAAATGTTGACACAGACAGATCTGTATGTTGACTCGTCTCTCCTACTCTCGTCTCTTTGTTCTCTTTTGCAAAGTTTGGCCCTATTCGTTCCGGAGACACTTCATGAGAAAAGAAGAAGATACATGGGTCAACATCTGGTCGCTCCATCATCAATATGCAAACAAAACTTTTTTGCAAAGGCTACCAACTTTCTCCAATAGGAATCCAATTTCAGTTTCGAAATTGAGGCCACATTTGAATTATTTCTAACTTGTACAAGATAAGTTATGTGTTATTCCTTGTATCTCAATAAAGACTGTTTTCCACACCTTGATTAAACATATTTCATATACATTTACACACTTGTATGCCTCATCTGTAAGACATTTAGATCAGGTTAAGTGATCAGATTATGTATATGACATTGACAATAAAAAGCACCTCACCTGTCCTCCTTTTCTTGCGTGAAACTAAGGGCAAGAGGTCGTGACGAGTAAGGACTCTCAGTAGCTGCAGCAAGGGCTCTAGGTTTCCTTCACTGAGGAAACCTCGTCTCTCCAGCTGCAGAAGCAGATCCAGGCCGCTTTTAGGGCTGTGCAGGGAGGCCGGAGTCCCTGGATTACCCTGAGGTTTCAACTTCCTCCACGCACCGAGGAGCGCAGCAGTAGGGGGCACGCCCGGGTCAGTTGGGTCTTCCTTGCAGGGCTTGACTGTCCACGCCGCTGGATCAAGGGGGTGTTCTTCACAAAACGCTTCGTCTAGCAGAAACGACAGCACCTCAATGTCCTTCACGGTCAGTTGAGAGCCAACTATTTGGAACACCTCGTGAAGGGAAAGCATCCCGTAGTAGTTGAGGCATTCGGTTTCATCCCAGTAAAACGAATCATTGAGACAGTAGCTTGGGCGCTGCATGACGTCCATGTCCGATGACACTCTAATGGCTTTCCGTGTGGACCAGGGCTGTTAAAAATGTTTATATTGTTTATAATACATAGGTATACCCATTCTGATGACCACCAGCTGCAATCCCGTGTTGTTTGTAATGTCAATTGTAGGATAAAGTTACTCAGAAAGAAAGTTGTAAAGTTGATCAAGCTTACCTGCTTTCAACAGATAGCTTGGCGTCGTACAAGTCCGACCGATAGAGACTCCACTGGATATGAATCTGCTGCAGTGTGAAACTATTGTCGTCGTTTCACTACACACGGTGCCCAGAGCCAGAGGTAAGCAGCAGCTCCATACACGCCCAGCAAATGGTGGAGCAAATTACACCTCTCTCTCTCTCTCTCTCTCTCTCTCTCTCTCTCTCTCTCTCTCTCTCTCTCTCTCTCATTACGTAACTGATCACCTTCCTGTAGACGGAGGGGGGGGGGGGTGTTATTATTACCAATAATAAACAAATAAAAGACATGTTGACATATCGTTGATAAAAAGACTCGCAGACAGTGCAAGTACAATCAGTATGAAGCAAGTGTAATCGTGTTTGCAATGTCAATAGCATACGAGTAAATACTTGGGAATGCTGTGTTTCCCTGCGGCCAGCTGATGATCAGAAACATAACAACATACCAGATGCTGACTCCTCCTGTTTTCATACAATTCTGCGTACACACACACACACACACACACACACACACACACACACACACACACACACACACACACACACACACACACACACACACACACACACACACACACACACACACACACACACACAAACTGTAGATATTGTTGAGAATGTCATCACCTCACCTTTACGTTATTAGAAGATCCGTATTTATTAATGGTATTTGCTCGTATTCCTTCTACAAGTGCAATAACAAACAACCGACCAATCAGAGCACTCCGGGTCGTTCTACTCGAGCCGGTCTCCGGTCGGTTGCTGTACAGTAGGCTGTAGACTCACCGCGAGGAGGAGACGCTGAAGCTGACCCCGGACCGGTTAATACGAGGACGTTTCCATTGCTGTCCACAAGGGGCAACGTCGACTGTGAGCGTGTACACAGGAAGTATAACCAATAGCTACGTACACATCACATCCGTCAAGTGGTTCAACTTCAACTTAACAACAGGGCAGAAGGTTTCAGTCCTCTGCTGTGAGTATAGTTGGCGTTTTTTTCACGATTCGGAAACCATTGGCCGTTGTGCTTGCATGTAAATTAATGAAACAGTACATTTTGTAGGAAGGAAATAGTGTGGGTTGTATTATTAAGGCGATGGAGCCTCACTTCTGACTGTGGAGCCCGACGCCCTTTTCATACATTTTGGAAATGTTCTTTTGACCAATAGACATCCCATGTTACTTTACAGAATAATGTCTTGTGAGCAAGTTTAGCAGTGAGCAACCTTTTATTGACTAAGATTCTCCACGACGTATTTGCCTTACCTTAAATGTCTGCCTCCGGATACAAACGAATGTAAACTATATTTGACACGCACATACCTCATAGGAATCCGAATAGATGACAACCGGAGCACCCAAGGGTGAAAACTGTCTTGTGGACATGGACAGCAAGGCAGGAGGGTTGTTCGGCGCTGAGGAATCCCATCCCACTGGAACCGGCGGAGCAGGAATCATGTCGAGGTAAGGCACTTGGCCGTCGTTATATGTCGATCTCTACTGTGTTTACTTTATAACCTTTATAATAATGACGATTTATTAGAGCATACGATTGATCGTTGTTTGGCTTTGGTTTCTCGTTTATATTCGAGCGTAACATGTTATGTTACTTTGTAACGTCTTTGGTCTTAAACGTTTCTATCTACATATGCGGCCCATTCTTGACTAGCCCTACATGTTCTTGATTATTTAAGCGCCTGCGTTTATCAAGCAAAACACGTTGAATCATGACTGATCCGCCTTGTAAGGAATCATTTGTGTTTTCAAGGGGTTTGCTTTTGCTGTTATTTTCAAATAACAAAAGTTCAAGTAACAAAGAAACACAACAAACTTTCGGAATGTACAGACTACTCAACTAGATCAATAGTTTATGATTTAAAATCATCCCAAAAACATACAATATATAAACACACTGTTGATGCTGAAGTTGACATTTTTTGGACACTAACTAACCCCAAGTTTATAAACATACAATACATTCTCCTAGGATCTGGCTATTCAAAAGACACTCAACACTCATTGAGTTTAGTGAGATTAGTTACTTAAAAGTGTCTATGGTCCATTCATATAAAATGATTGCACAAATTGGGGGTATGCATTGCAAACAACTGTAGTGTTAATGTGAGTGTTTGAACACTCAACACTCATTGAGTTTAGTGAGATTAGTTCACAGGGGGCAGGATAGTCTACGTCCTTAGGCCTCTTCTGAGGCATACTCAAACAAGATCCCTTACCCTTACCGACATGGTCCCCATTTATATAGTGCTTTTATCCAAAGCACTTCACAGTGTTGACTGACACCCACTGTCACCCATTCATGCACACATTCACACACCGACGGCGGAGTCAACCACACAGGGTGACAGCCAGCTCGTCAGGCGCATTAGACCTCTGAAGAATAAGTCCCGCCTCCGAGGCTCCCGGTTCCCTCGGTCAAATGTCTATGGGAAATAACATGTTTTTTTTGAATGATCATACATAACAAACTCTGTAGGTGGCGGAGAAGTAAAAGCTGCGTCACGTTTTCAACTACAACCGTTTTCATCTAGTTTCAACTGGGTTTTAGGATTTTTGGTGCCATTAAAGTAACGTTAATAATCGTTTACTTCTTTTAACGGCACCGACAATCCAGAAACACAGTCGAAACTAGATGGAAAAAGTGGAACCGGAGCCTTGGAAGCGGGACTTATTCTTCAGAGGTCTATTAGGGTGAGGCGTCTCGCTCAGGGACACCTCGACACTCAGCTAGGAGGAGCCGGGGCTCGAACCAGCAACCTCGCGGTTACCAGCCAACCCCGCCAGAGCTACATGCCGCCCACGACATGTGTCTTTAATTCACTGTATTGTGTTCTGTTAAGAAGCTTCTTAAGGAAGCATCTCCTAAAGGACTGAACAGTAAAGGGGGATGTTGTCTCGCTCTCCCCTCCCAGGGTCTGGCTGCCTAAGGGCGTCTCGGCCAGCCTGATCAAGGAGTGGCTGGAGAAGCGGCGGATGTCCATCCGACCGTGGGCCGGCTTCGTGGACCAGCGCAAGTTCTCCAAGCCGCGCAACTTCGGCGAGCTGTGTCAGCGGATGGTGAAGAACGTGGACACCTACAACAGCAACTACACCTTCATCTTCCTCGGCCTGATCCTCTACTGCATGTAAGGACGGAGTCGAGGAACGGAACGGAACGGAACGGAGGCGTTCATGCTAAGAATTGAATTGATTAGCATTTCATTTGAAATGGACTAGATGATGATTGCATGCGGCACATGCATGAAGCATGCATCGTCAAAAAAACAACTGTAAACGTACACTTAATATTATGTAATATAATAAGTTATGTCTCAGCAAAATCAAATAATCGTACCCAGGCAAAATAGCAAATAGCCCAAGTTTTTTAATAAACCTTAAATAATTGGAGCCCAATTACGTCAGTAAAACAAACTTTTGAAAAGCAGTTTATCGAAGAAAGCCAGGCTCCAACTTACCATACATTAACTACTAACTATTCCCCATGGCCTCCTGATAACCTTTGACTCTGGTCTTTCTCAGTGTCAGCTCCCCCATGCTGTTGATCGCCCTGGCGGTGTTCGTCGGTGCCTTCTACATTATTCACCTCAAGTCCATGGAATCCAAGTTGGTCATACTTGGTAAGTAAAGTCACACTAATGTGTGTGTGTATATACACCCGTGCGTCCTGCATGAAACATGAGGAGCCAGGCATCTTATCTTGAAGGTGATCTTCACTTTCTGGTGCAGGCACAGCACAAGGGGTTAAGAGAAAGTTCATAGTCATCAGGAAAATGCACGTCACCGTGGAATGTAAACAAATTGCCTTCAAATTATGAATTATTCTGTGACGCCTCCCTTTTAGAATTGACCTGTCGCTAAGTCACGCCCCCCGTCGTTACCATGACGAACTCGGACAAACAAACCAGACTCGATAACAAAAACATATGGAAAAATGTCAGCTGACAGTATAGGTTTTGGAGAAGTTTTGGGCGAAAAAAGATTGAATTTCTCCCAGGATCAATTGAAAGGGACTACATTACGCTATGGGGGGTGTGTTCAAAACTTTAAAATACATACAGAAGGTGACAAGCTTAAATTCAGTTGGTATTCTGACCTGCCGCACAGTCTGATCCACATTACACACTTTTTCTTGTACCGTTGTGGCTTTGGAAAAGGGATGAAATATACCCCATTCTGCAGCCTCTCGGAATACCGACTGTCCATGTTAAATGTGCCCCAAACACATCGTTTGACCATGTTTATTTATTTATTTTTTTACACAAACAACATAAATCCACCATTCAATAGTTATATTATGCCTCCTCCCTGTTGTTTTCAATGGAGTTGTCCGAGCCGATGTCCGAGTATAGTTGAGGCTGGAATGTCGTTGGCTCACCTGCGTTCCAAGGGCGGAGCTTGGCGACCGGTCAATTCATGATGAACATAGTGGTAGCGCTGCGGTCAAGGTACACGCAGTATTTACTACTACTTTTTAAATTCTTATTAAGTGCAAACCGACCTACAAGTGATTATATATATTTTGACGATGCCTATGACTGCCGGTACTGGGGTTCAAACCCTGAACCAAATGATGTTTACAACCGTTGCACAACCCTGACTAACCGTTAGTTAGTCAGGGTTGTGCAGCGGTTGTAAACATCATTGTCTCTCCCTACCTGGAGATGGTGACGTGTGTTCTGTGGTCCTCCAGGCAGGGAGCTCAACGTCCCTCACCAGCTGGGTCTGGCGGGGGCCGTGTCCCTGCCCGTGTTCTGGTTGGCCGGTGCTGGCGCTGCCGTCTTCTGGGTTCTCGGTAGGTTCTGGGTTCTCAATTAATTCACTCCTGTTGTTATTTTCTGGGGTTATTGGTTTGCTTTGTGACTTTTTTGGGGGGTAGAAAACGAATATATTTTTTGTAATGGTATATTATATATGTAATCGTTATATAATCTATGTATATGATCGTCTACATGATTATCCTTAAAACCGCCGGAAGAAAACGGGGCCATTCGGTGAGAAGGTTGTCCTCACTTGACCCACATGTTTCCTACTCGCAATGCCCCCTGCTTGCCCCGGCAGTACAGTGTTAAAAAAGGATCAAAATGGCTATAACATATTATAACAAAATAAATGTAATTCTTAAGATATATATGGGTTGTTAATCCTGATCCTGTTGGCATTTATTTACCGTTAAACGCATAAAAGAAACCTCCTGATGATAAACAGCAGGTTGTGAATGGATTCTTCCCCGACGAGGCCTGCGAAAAAAAAAAACAGAAATTGCAGGCCTTGTCCTTCGCTGACCTACGTGGCACCTTACAACCGCCAATTATTTCCTCAGGAGCAACGCTGTTTGTGATTGGCTCCCACGCCGCATTCCGCGAGCTGGAGGGATCGGACATGGAGGAGCTGCTGATGGAGCCCGTGTAGGGACGCCGGCTCCATCCCTGCGCTCACCTTGCCGGCGTTCGACCTTGTGAGGAGTCGGCCCCGCAATCAGTTTCACGCCTGACCCCCCCCCACCCCCTCCAACGCCCCCTCCAACGCCGAGCCCGCAGACGGATGGACTGGCCCCCCTGACAGCGGAGCTGGAGCCCCCCGCATAAAACCCCTGTATGTTTTCAACCTGGACTTGGACACAGACGTGATAGTAATGCAGCAGATATGGCACCTTGTTTTGTGGTGGTGGTTGGTGGTTGTTACAGGCTGTACGGCCGCGGGCGAGCCCGTTTTCTGTGTTACTGAGGGAATGCCTGTCAATGCACAAGTCGTACCATATGCACAGAGAGCGACTCTACGTATTCACATTGTAATCCAAATCCGATGCCTTTTTTCCACTGTAGGTACGTTTAGGCGGTCTTTGATTTCACTGTGGAATGCTTCGCTATTACAATTACATTATTTGCAATTTCTTTTGATTTCTGGCAGTAATTATTTTCTTTGACATTTGTACGTATATACTGAAAAGCATAAATTACCAAAACCAATTTATTTACCGTTCCAATGAAAAAGTGCCATTTTAATCTCTAAGGATACATGTTTGTTGCGGTGATTGTTGCATTAATAAATCGGACAACGTGTAAAAAAATAAAAGATTTTATTCAAGAAAGGGATTTAGAATAGTGTTATTAAGGGTCAGGTTAAAAGAGTCAAACGTTCTTGTTATAGTATGGTAAATACGGTTTACAGATGGGGAATAAGCATGACTCATTTATTTGGTACCTTTTCAGTTTTCTTTTTCGCAATTCGTATTTCTAATTTATAGTCTTGGGCTGTTTGTATACACTCTCAATAAACTATTATTGCTCATCATGATTGCCCGAGTGTGCAGATTGCGTGGCGCTTGTTTGACCTCCATTTCATGAAGTTTCTTTCTCTGTCTAACCATCACATCCTCACTTTGGCCCATGGGGGACGGACGGCAGACTACACCGTACACAGGACCCGTGGCACTTCTCAACCGCTGTTTTTCAAATTATTCCTGTGTGTGTGTGTGTGTGTGTGAATACACAGTGGACCCCTGATGCTTGTCACTGTCACTAAGCACACCCAATGCTGCCCCCTCCCGCCCCCCCGCCTTTTCCCCTCTTCACGTGACCCCATGACCCTGTGCTCTGTCACAGCCTGGAGAGGGACCCCATGCTCAGGTTGCCATGGCAATGACCTTGGAGAGGGGCCCCCTCGCGCACATTCGCACATAGACATTAGAGACACACACACACACACACACACACACACACACACACACACACACACACACTGCGGCAAAGGCAAGCCGATCGATATTCTATTATAGTGCAGTGGCACTGGGGAAATTAGTGAGAGGGTGGGGGTTTGAGCAAGAGCGCCGCAGAACGGTGGGTGTGTGTTTCAAACAATATGTCTAGGAAAGGGGAGAGACTATTCATTTGTCTCTCGTCGGGAAGTAAAATCTAAAGCAAACTTTTATTTATTTAATTCCAGCAGAATGTGTCGGGGCAAGGTGACCCCCCGCTGTCCGTGTGAATCCCCCATTGTAGCGCCCAGTGAATACACGTCCCATCTTGCTTAACGGCGTACATGGGATGAGCCGTGTCGTTCACCACGACAGCGCCCCGTTCTGTGGTCGTGTTCTGGGAGTAAGGAAATGACCAGGGCGCTCCATTTTGTCAATAGTCAATGTAGGCTTTGTTACTGCAAATGCTGGAAATATTCAATTGTTATAGTTCCAATTTTCAGACAATACTAGAATGATTTTGAACTGAACTTGCTCTTTCACCCAAAGAGATAATCGCTGTTAGTAAGGGAGTTTACCTCTAAATCAGTTTATTTTAAATCCAGCACGACACTACATGTTGTGTGGTTTCATGAATCGGATCTTTGTATCGGTTGTGTCTTACCGGGGTACATTTGCATTGATGTCAGACACGTCCGACATTTTTACTACGCGGTTTGGTGCATTACGTTGGTCCCCTGCCAAGCCTCTTCTATGGAAGCCATGCTATGCAGCCTGTAGTTGGCTTATATAAACTAAACACTAGATGGCGCACATGAACTGCAAAATGTCAGATGAAGCTAAAAGTCATTAACATATCTGAATTCTTTCCATATTGTTGTGTGCATTTCTGTTGTCTGAATTATTCATGCTATGATGATAGTTACTTTTTTTCATAATTGTGTGGGTTATTTCATTTAATAGAAGACTATGAATATAATACAAAATAAACTAGATACAGACGCAGTCAGGCTGACCAAGACAAGTCAGACAGACAGACAGACAGACAGACAGACAGACAGACAGACAGACGGACACAAAGAGTCAAAGCAGCAAGAGAAGGAGCGCCAGACGTCCAGTCAAAGACGGAGACATAAAGACAGTGAGACGGAGCTTGGTTGTATTAAATGTTCTAGATGTTTTATTGGTGTCACTTTTCTTTCACACAGTATGATCTAATAGTTGTTTAAGTATTTTCTTCAATCTCAACCCCTACTGCCGTTGTTCAGTCAAGACCCAGTTAGAATGCTGGCCCTTCACTGGTCCTCCCAGCACATACATTCACACAGAACTTAAGACCGGCCCCCCTGTCACGGTGTGACCGCGGTCCAGTGTGGCGAACTACGGCCACATCACACCACACACCTGCAGTGATAGGAACCTGATTACCACGGTTGTTGACTCACATCGCACTCGTTAAAAACACAACCGAAAACCCTGCCTTTTTTGTCTTTTGTAATTATCGTTATTTTATCATTTTACATTACCCTGAAAAGAAAAAAACAACGGATAAACTGAAACCAAATGAACAAAAGAAAACACAGAGATCTCTTTTTTTTCTTTTTCTTTTTTACTTTAAGCGTACCGAGCGTTGGATATTTCTACTCCATGAACTCCTCTCTCAAGCTGTTTATTTTCAACATGTGTTTTTTTTATTGTTTCGTTTAATTTCAGTATAGAATTATATAGTTTCCTAGAACACACAGAAAGTTTTGAGTTGTATTTTTCATCATCTGGGTGGGGTAGGGGGGTGTACTGTGGTTATTAACAAGGACAATGGTTTCACACTTTGCACACAAACAGAGACAAACATGGCAGGTGGGGTGAGGGAGGGTGGGGGGGAGAGGGAGGGAGGGAGGGGTGTGAGAGACAGGAGCCGGGTGGGACGGGGGAGGTGTGTGTAAGGGGGGGGGGGGGAATACAGAACATCATGGGGTGTGCTTTGTTATGCCTCAATGAACGGAGGTGGGCGGGGATTCTCTCACCGACTTCCCCCCCCCCCGCCCCCCCGACCCCCAGAGCAATAAAAAAAAAAGAATAATTGCAACCCTCCCCCCCCCCTCTTCCTACCCCGTATATATTATAAAACTAAATACAACACTGTGACCAATCAAAGAAAAACAACAACAACAGCAACAAAGGAGAGAGAAGTTCAAAATGGACGCGGCGGTGGCGGTGGCAGCGGCGGCGAGAGAGACGACAGAGAGAGGTCCTCCCGAGACGGTGGTCTGAGTGGTGGTGGTGGGGTGGTGGTGGGGGGGTGGGGGGGGTCTCGCTTGGCGGTCTGTATATCTGTGTGTGTGTGTGACTGGACGACAAGCAAAGGGGTTGCAGGGGAGGGTAGGGGCGAGGGGGGGTGGGGTCAGGGGGGACAGAAAATGCAACAGAGGTACAGAGGAGAAAAGCGTGTGGACGCGAGGAGGGAGGCCGGGGGGGGGGGGGGGGAAGAGGGGGGCAGAGGAGCTGAATGGCCCTTTTTAAATATTTTTTTTTGCAGAATGAGACACTCCTGTCGCATCCTAACTCATTCAAATCTACATACGCAATATGCAGCTGCCGTTTGGTAGATATAGGTTTATGTACACAGCAGTGAGAGAACACATGCAAAGAGTATCATAGGAGATGTCGGGGACGGGGTGGGGGTTGGGCGGGTCAATATAGAAAGTCGTAAAGGTGCTTCTGCTGTTTTTTTTTTTTTAAATCTTTGGGGCAGTCATGATGAAAATTGCTTCGAAGCGGTTGTTCGGGGGGGGGGGGGTGAGCGTCTTGCCAGGATGGAGTGACCAGGGTGGAGTTTGGAGGGGGGGCGGGAGGGACAGGACAGGGGGGGGGGGAAGGGGGAGAAATAAGTGGAAAGTGTGGTGGGAAGCTGATCCATCGATCAATAGTATGTCTCCCTCTCCACCCAACCTGCAGACAAGACAGGAAGAGGACACAGGTTAGTTCAAACTATTAGAAAAAAAAACAACCCTCATTTGAAAACCAGAATGGAGATATCATGTGGTACAGACCTCCGGGGTTCCTGCGGATGAGGAGTTTTCGGACTTCATCGTAGACAAAGATGAGGAAACTGTAGGGGAAGGCGCACAACCACCAGGTAGGCCTGAGGAAGGGGAAGGGGAGGAGGAACAGAGTCAGACCAAGGCGTGAGGCGTGCGGTCGATGGGCCACACAGCAAGTGAAGGAGGTACGCGTCAGGGTGCTTACTTGAGGGGGTACATCCTGAGGGCCAGGTCCATGCCCGGGCAGTAGGAGAGGAAGGCAGCCAGGGCTGTCTCTTCAAACAGGCCGAAGATGAGGATCTTGTTCCTGGTGGGACACACGGAGAGAACCGGGGGGGGGGGGGGGGGTTACTGTCAACACATTCACGGGCTCGCTCGCTAGCATCACGTTAGGATGGGATTTCTCAAAAAAGCGTTGTCGTATTTAACAAGGTCGGTACGAGAGAGTTAAATCTTTATGCATTGAAAACAGGAAGCGAAAACAGGGAAGTGGGTTGAAGAAACTGGTACTATGTGACCGCAGGCCGGAAGGGAAAGTGGGTCTCTTAACGGGCGGGCTGCCTACACGGTTGGCCCATTTTGCTGAGCCACGCCCTGTGCGTGATTCAACCGAAACATTGGTTCCTCACACGACAAACAGAACATCTACTGCATGGACGATGACGTCACTAGGATGTGAATCACCGAGACGACGGAGCAGAGTCCCCTGAGAAAGCTCTTGTCTCACCTCATGCCCTGCTGGAAGACAGAGTTCCTCCTGGTCTTGCAGATAATGACGTCAGCCCACTGCACCACCACGATGCTCACGAAGAAGGCTGTGTGGCACGTGAACTCGACGATCTTCCTCTGCTCATACGTCTGCACAGAGGGGAAGGGGAAGAGAAGGGGCCGGTGACGTAGACGCACACGATGAGCACAGCTACATGTGCAACGTCCCGCACACAAGCCACACACATACACACATACACACACACACATACACACACACACACACTAGGGCCGTACCCATTGCTGTCCATAGCTGTCTTCCAGGTCGTTCAGGGAGCGGTCGTCCCAGTTGAGCCTGATGCCCACCAATATGGAGGGCAGGAATCCATTCTCAGCCAGGATCACAAAGTAGGCGAAGAACCCTCCAAGAGCCTGGATCATACCTGGGAGACACACACAACAGGCATTGGTTTGGTCCATCGGGACACTGAGGACCCTTATTTCCACAGAAGGAAGGGTAGAAGAGTAAGGAATTCTCCCCCTTCCCCTAGATTTGAGCCCTAACCCTAGATTTTGTGCATTCCCGCGAATGGGTAGGGTGTCCCAATACTTAGGGGAGCAAGGGGAGTACTGTTTTTCCTTTAAAATCAACCCTTGAACTCTAGCCAGCTCGGGAGCGGACTTGCAGCTAAGGGCACTCAAAGCGAGTGTTCTTGTTAAGGGGATAGAAATGGGACTGGGCCTAAGTCTCTGTGTCGCTCTCCAGCTGGACTCACCAATCTGGCCGTAAGCGATGCTGATGAGCCTCTCATTCACCAGCTTGTCCCTGGCTGGGTTCCTGGGCTGGCGCTTCATGATGTCACTCTCAGCTGCCTCGTAGGCCAGGGAGATAGCAGGTACCTGTGTGGCGATAAGGTGTGCTTTATTTAGTCAGTGTGACATGCAAGGGTGACCCTCCATATGGGACGAATAGCAGACCATCTTGCCTCCTCTTAGTTCCCCTACAGCTGTGTGTGTGTGCGATGAAGAGTGCGCTGCTCACCATGTCAGTTCCCAAGTCAATGCAGAGGATGGTGATTGTGCCCAGGGGAAGAGGAATGTTGACGATGATGAAGAACAGGAAGGGGGTGATCTCGGGGATGTTACTGGTCAGTGTGTAGGCGATGGATTTCTTCAAGTTGTCAAAGATCAGGCGACCTGTAGTGAGAGCAGACCGGTCAGGACATGACTGCATCGGACGGTGCCATTGTGATGTGTGTCTTAAGCATCGCTTCGTGGTATATGGTTGCGAATCGTAAATATTAAATCAAGGCATGGCTAGCTTTACATTTCAATAACAATGTAGGCAATGTTCGTATTGAGATGCAGCTCTGCGTCATCTGCATTGCACTGCAATTCTTGTAAGTGGTTGCCTTTTAATGTAGAACAAAATAAACAATGCGGCAATATATTTTACCCGCATTTTTATCTACACGTGCCCTGCAATATACCGCAATGGTTCAACTTCACGACTTCACGTGTTCATGTGAAGGTGCGGCTCACCCTCTTCCACTCCGGTGACGATGGAGGCAAAGTTGTCATCGAGCAAGATCATGTCGGCGGCCTGCTTGGACACGTCAGAGCCAGAGATCCCCATGGCAACACCGATGTCGGCCTTCTTCAGGGCAGGGGAGTCGTTCACACCATCACCTGTCACGGCTACGATGGCGCCCTGAGGGGGGGGGGCAATCGGGAGAGCACACTCAGAGACCCATAGGGGGAGGGAGAAAGCAGGGGAGAACATCGACGGGAACATAGCCTCGGACCAGCCACGTTCCGCCCATGCAGCGTGATCGTTTTGTCTTGATTGTGCTCTACTTCGTGGAGTTTTTAATATGAACTATTCCCTTTGTGGGAGAATGCACTGATTTTAATTATTTTATTTATTGATAACAGCTCGGAATGGGAGCAGTGTTATTTTTCTAAAGTTGAAGCTCACACACGATGCACTGCGTGACGTAGACAAGGGGGTGGGGGGGGGGCTCACCTGTCTCTGGCAACCTTCTACGATGATGAGCTTCTGCTGGGGGGAGGTCCTGGCGAACACGATCTCTGTGTGGTTCCTCAGGATGTCGTCCATCTGGTCCTGGGACAGCTCCTTCAGGTCGGTACCGTGGATCACACAGGCCTTGGCGTCCCTGAACACACACACACGCACACACACACACACACACACACACAGCACTCCTGTTCAGACCCCCTGCTCTTTTACAACCGACCAGCTGCTGGAGACCTCTGGGTTTGGTGCAGAGGGGGGGACGGTGGGTGGGACGGTGGGTGGGCCGGGGCGTGGCGGGACCCTTACCTGGGGTTGACCTGGCTGACGGGGATGTTGAGGCGGGCGGCAATGTCTTCCACGGTCTCGTTGCCCTCGGAGATGATGCCCACACCCTTAGCGATGGCCTTGGCTGTGATTGGGTGATCGCCAGTGACCATGATGACCTAGAAAGAGAACCAATAAACACAATGCGTCATTAATTGCTGGACGACACTTTGACACACGTTGGCGACACGTTGGCGACAAATGAATCCAATGAATCCGGAGTGAGCCCCCCGGTGGCGGTGGCGGGAATCGCCGGCCGGTTCACCTTGATACCGGCGGATCTGCATTTGCCCACGGCGTCGGGCACGGCGGCACGGGGAGGGTCAATCATGGACATGAGGCCGATGAAGCACAGGTTGTCTGTCTGGAAGTTGACGTCGTCGCAGTCGAAAGCGAAGCCCTTGGGGTACTGATCCTCTGGCATCATGATCTGGCAGAAACCTGGTGGGGGAGGAGAGGAGGTCAGGGATACGCTCTCGGTCTCGTCCACGGGTCGTGTCACGTGAGAGCGGGCGGGGGCCAAGTGTGGATTGAAGACAAAGGCGGCCAATAGCGGACAACGCCAGTAAGAGATAAATACATTTTTATTGTCCCCTGCTCCTTCCCAACTTAATTTAAGGAGAGCATTCCACCTTCATGACCTTTTACTTTTTTGATTTTCTTACAGGTTTTTTTTTCCCAACACTAATAGTTCAACTACTTCTCACTTTTAATGCTCGTCAAAAGACCCCCTCTATTGGCCTTAACCCTCTAGCGGCACATCTCGTCACGTGTCTCGACCAGAGCGTCAGAACCTCACCGAGCACGCGCTCCCCCAGTCCTCCGAGCTCCATGTAGGCGTTCTGGAAGGCCTCCTTCAGCTCTTCATCCAGCGGCTGCTCCTTGCCCTGGATCATGATGGTGGAGCTGCGCTCCAGGATCCTCTCGGGGGCGCCCTTCATCACCAGCAGGTAGCGGTTGTCGTTGACGTCTTCCGTCTCGTGGATGGAGAGCTGGGGCGGAGGAGGAGGAGGAGGAGGAGGAGGAGAAGGGCGGCGGTTGGAAACAAGGTCGCTCGTACTGCGTGGTGTGGTGTGTGGTGTGGTAGTGTTGATTTTGTCAGGGTGGGGGGGAAGGTTCATTGATTTACAATGTTGCCGTGAGCAGGGACATTGATCCAAAGCATCTAATTGTTGCTTAAGACGCATGTCATTAGGAAGCAGTCGGGGGGGGTTTGAACCCAGAACCTGAAACACACCCTCTACACACGATCAACACTGACAATCCAACTTCTATTCAATTGCACCCTTTGGTGATTTATAGGGGGAATGATCTGACCCTTGAGTGAAGTATTCAAGCTCAGGCAGATGAACGGTCTCACTATAAGCGGCGTAGCCCTTAGTTTGAATGACCTCCATCAGTGCAGCGTCCTCCCAGCCCTGGCCCGCAGCGGTTCTGTGGGTCTAACGCGCCGGAACCCCCCCCAATCACTCACCTGGTACTTGTTGGTGGAGTTGAAGGGGATCTCGGCCGCCTTCTTGTTCTTGTCCCTCATGGTGCGCACGGAGCCGCAGCACAGCTCGATGCACTTGAGCAGGGCCGACTCTGAGGCGTCGCCGGCCACGTCCCTCTTCAGGATGGGCAGGCTCTCCTGGCCTCCCTTGAACTGGGCGCGGTTGCACAGGGCGGCGATCCGGGAGAGGGCCACCCAGGTGCCGGAGCTCTTGTCGAAGGAGGCCCCTGAAGAAGGAGAAAAAAACAAAAAAAACGATTTGAAACGGATTGTCGCCGTGGTTTAGGTTTGCCATTGAGCTTGTGGGGTTGTACGTACGTCACACTCCCCACCCACTGAAGT
>NW_028178222.1:17500-20000 GCF_964030765.1 Micromesistius poutassou | reverse complement strand
CCTTCCCGTTGCCTGAACTAGGTGCCAGACGTTCGCCCGGTGACTGTACTTTATGTAGTCACTGAGAAGACGCTGTTTGCCCAAAGGGAGTTTGAGGTATCGTTATTAAGGAGCAGGTATAGGGGTTAGGCCGTATCTTGTTCTGGGATGCTTACGGGGTTTTGGGGTTCAAACCCACAACCTTTCGGTCTGGGATTCAAACGCCCTTACCACTAGACTACACTGTCGCCCTGTCTGTCTGTCTGTCTGTCTGTCTGTCCAGACTATGTGCAAGGCATTAGCGCTTGGCTTTATGTTGCATGTATCCGAGTCTATTTGTGGGTCACAAAGTAAACTATCCTCTTGTCTTGACTGGTGAGTGCCTTTGAGAAGTCTGGCTAGTCTTTGGTTTGACCTTGAACAGGAAAAGTGCAGGGATCAGTCTGAAGTGGCCTGTGTGTGGTTATTTATAATCCACTCATCATCAGCATATCATCAGCATATGGAGCACATCTAAAATAGCGGATTATGGAATGTGTTACCCCGGTCTCTCCTGATTGCAGAACACTAGAGTCAAGAGCGTCATTGTGTCACCGCCACGGTGCTACACACACACACACACACACACCAGTCCGCGCTATTCTTAACCGCAGCAGGAACACAAAGTGGCGTTTGATCCCTAATCGATTTTCCATGACAAAGTGCCACTGACGGACACGCCGCTGCTGTCTCTGTGACTCCTGGCGTATCTCACAGGCTGTAGTTTTGTTTTTTTTACCATCCATCCATCCAGGCCATCCACAACAAAGCGTTCACGAGCGAGAGCAGCCACACAAACTGAATTATATTAAGTCATCAAAGGGCTTCCAATTACATCCTGGTATGTTGTACTCTATTAGATTGGATCCATTAGCGACACTTTGATGTCAGGGAGATGAAACCCTTCGCAGGCTTTCATCACACACACACACACACACACACACACACACGCATGAATGCATGTGTATGATGAAAACCATTAACAGGCCTTCATTGTACACATGCATTCATGCGTGCACAAACACTGTAACAGACACAAACACATAAAGAAACCATGGACCTTTGTTGTTGTGATTGTGATGCGACCTCCATCCGATGGTTTTTTGGCAATCATTTCTTTGCATTATTCCGTTCACTCTGTCAGACTACACACAGGCAGACGGCCTCCACATCCAGCAGTGCCCTTCCTGCACTACAAGACCCTGAGGCGTCCCGCGCACGTGGCTGCAACCAGACCCTAATGTCAGGGCAGGAGAGGAGCCTCGTCGACACAAACGTCCCCTGATCAGAAGTCAGGGTGGACACGGACTTCCAAACGTGTCTCCCAGGAGACACGCTCGGGTCCCAGTTGGAGGGGAACCACACTGGCTCCACCGAGCCATCGGAGAGATGGTCGCTGGGGCAAATCAAACCCATCCGTGCCGTCATGACGTCCCTGCGTGAGGGGTAAGGGCTCTGATTGGGTCTGTCAGGCCGCCGCCCCCACACCCAGTCACATGTCAGGCCTTTATTTGTGAAGGGATTGACGGGGACGTCAATATCGTGAACTCATCATCAATAGCAACGCTCTGTTTCGTTTAGGGTTGAAAGCGTACCATGTGGCGAAAGGGCAGAGATTGACTCTGAAGGTTAACGTTGTATTGATCTTTTCAGAGAGGAGGGTGAATTTGGCGGGCGTCTTTATTGTGTAAAGTCAATTACGAGATGAGAGAAATGAGTTGGTTTCCGTTGATCTCTCCAGAATTAGTCTTAATATTTGATGGCAGTATGCCTTATATAAATACCTTAAAAACCATGTCGAATTGTGTTTTTGAGATATGAAAATATAATCTGGACAGATATAACGTAGTCCATGAAAACCCAAAAACCCCCTCTCTCTAGGGATTGATAATTCGACAGACAACCGGGTGAATGAAAAAGTATAGCAACGGTTTTATCTTGGCAGTTTGGGGGCTGTCTAGAGCCGTCTTCTGGTTCTTCCTGTTCACTGGGGCGCCATAAAGGAGAGTCTGCTCATAGCGATAACAGCTCAATGAAAACATAGTGACTACTGCCCCTGACTACTAAGTCCACAATGAGGTCGTGATCATTGTTCTCCGAAATCCTTCATCCGTAACTGAATTTGACAAACACATAGGGAAGCATTATTTGTGTAAAGAAAAGGTGTTATTAAACCACAAGACCGGGCGGGCCTGGTCACTGGGCGTCTGCACAAAGCCGCTAGGGAAGCAATGGAAATGTGCAACGTGTGTATGTTCCGCATTTGTTTTTAAGCTCTTTGTTCATTCTAAGCTCTGGGATGCTTTAGCCCTGTACAGCACTTTGCTATGCATAAATGCAATATATTAATATTGAACTTATTATTTACACTGTGTGTATCCACTAAAAAAAAAGGGCTTCTTCCGTTTAAACCCTGGGATTCATCGACTCTTGTGTGTTTTTGAACTGCTTTGTGTTCTATCACCATGACACGGCCCGTGTG
>NW_028178222.1:7500-12500 GCF_964030765.1 Micromesistius poutassou | reverse complement strand
CCAAACGGGGAAATGAACGCTCTTAAGCTCAGAAATGATCTGTGTTGGGGGATCCATTCAGAGAATGAATATACATATACTTGTAAAAGAACTAAAGCTTAATGGAGATTTAGCTGGCGTCCGGCGTGGCCCCGCCCCACCTGGGGTGGTACAGCAGAGCCATCTGTCCACCACTGACCCACTTGCCCTGCATAGCTGACAGGAAGTGGGGGAAGCTCACGTGGTAGCTGACAGGAAGTGAAAGAAGCTCACTTGCTCACGCAAATCTTATGTTAGATCTAAAGTTAGAAAAAACTGTGTGTGAGTGTATGTGTGTGTGTGTGTGTGTGTGTGTGTATGTGTGTGTGTATGTGTGTGTGTGTGTGTGTGAGTGGCAGCTAGACTAGACCAGATTGTCATATCAAATCAGATTTGGCTGAAATTCTAAAAGTGTCAGCAAGGTATGCAAGCGCACACACGCACACACACACACACTTACGTGCATGCACCAACCCGTTCAGGGTGGCAATAGCCTATCCACCTGCATACGCCAATGTAGTCCAGTGCAATGCGGGTAGCATTGTAGTTTGTATTGTAATTAATGGAGTTCATT
Source organism: Micromesistius poutassou (assembly GCF_964030765.1). NCBI lineage: Eukaryota > Metazoa > Chordata > Actinopteri > Gadiformes > Gadidae > Micromesistius > Micromesistius poutassou. The sequence continues at coordinate 11,908 of NW_028178222.1, read as the reverse complement.
ATTCCAGTATTATTAATAATTCTGTTCGCTAATCAACCAACCCCTGAGTCGACACTATCTCTGCAGCTTACAACAATGAATAATGTTTTTTTCTTAGTGCTCAGAAACACCACCGCACATACATGGGTGCATGCACACACACACACACACACACAAGCGAACACACACACACACACACACACACGAGCGCACACATCACAGATCACCTGGACGACAGGCTGTAATTGTCCTTTAGGTAGTCAGGCTTAATGTCGGGGCAGGAAGGCATCAGAGCTAAAACAAGAGGCCAGCCCTGTGAGGCTGATCAATGACCACCTCCATCTCCTTTATAGCCTGGCGTGAAGGAGACAGCCATGACCTTTCATTTTATTATTGCCTATGCACACTAACGCACACACACACACACACATACACACACAAACACACAGACAAAAACACACACACACACACACACACACACACACACACACGGTGTTCCTGTACCTGAGGGGCATTAGCTTTACGTTAGCATGCAGGCTAACTGCAGTATTTTCTGCTGAGGTGTGCAAGAGGTTGTGTCCTCCGGCAGCGGTGATGGCGGGCGGAGTCGGCGGTCCTCGTCCATATATAGATCTATCGATCGCCCCCCCCCCCCGCCCACTCACCCGCCACATGCACCACCTGAGAACCGCCGTACAATATGTCCCCAGGAGCCTCTTTGACCCCTAGAGGTCCCTCAGGTCCATCACTCAGGACCAATCAGGAGGAAACGGTATATGGACCAATCAAATCTCCCTCTCCCTCTCTCCCGCTCTCTCTCTCCCGCTCTCTCTCTCTCTCTCTCTCTGTCTCGCCCCTTGTAAAGGAGGCGGTTCCTGGGGAGGCGTCAGTCATGCTGGGGTGCAGCGCAGCGCCCGGCCCAGGTGCGGCAGGGAGGGGACGTGGAGCACTCTGCACCAAAGCTGAGGGATGGGCCTGCTGCCGCTGCCGCTGCTGCTGCTGCTGCAGAGGTCGCTCCCACACACACACTCAAAACACACACACACACACACACACACACACACACAATCTCCCAGGTCTCCACACAAACACACGATCTCTAAGATCCACACACACACACAGACACACACACAGACACACACTCACACTCACACACATCGCCCTTCATGATCACCGCCCCACCCAGCACCCACCACCACTCCCACCCCCATCCCCACCCAGCACCCAGCACCCACCACCATCCCCACCACCCCCCACCCCCACCCCCGCCCAGCCCAGCCCCATGCTGTGCAGTACAGTATCAGTGCACTTAGGTCAACTCCAGCCCGACCCCGTGCAGGTGAGTTGGATCCAGACCTATGGTCCGCGCTGCGTTACATTGTGTGATGTCACGGTGTGAGGCACCACATGGCATAATGCACCAATAGGAGGCCGGCAGGGGGGGGGGGAGGGGAGGAGGGAGTGGGGGGGGGGCGGCGGGGGGGGGGGGATTTAGAGTTGGCCACGCCCTGAGTCACTAGTCAGGATGACCTTCTCCCACCCTACCATACCACCCTTCTGCACCACCTCTGTCATCATCTCGCTCTCTCTCTCTCTCTCTCTCTCTCTCTCTCTCTCTCCCTCACTCAGTTGCTCTTTTATGTTCTCTCTCTCTCTTTCTCTGCCTAATCCTCATTGGGTTCCTGTGAAATCCCCTCATCAACCACAGGCAATCAATATCTACCAGTATTGAAATCTATAAATATATAGATATATCTATATATATATATATACACCTCATTTCTTATATACCCCCCCCCCCCCCCTCAAAATCTGGTATCCATGGTAACCAACCCTACAGAGGACAGTGGGGAGAAACCAGAGCCATGGTAATGTGAGAGCTCAGCTCATTATCCTGTAACAGGATATACATCCCCTATCCCCCTCTCTCCCCGCCCTTCGTCTCCTCATTCGTCCTCCCCGCTTTCAATCCCTTTTCTCTCTCTCTCTCTTTTTCTCTCTCTCTCATCTGCAATCCCGCTCCTGCCGCTACATCCCCGCTATACCCTTGCTTCGCTGTTCCACCTTCCCTCAGCCTATCACAGGGAGAGACAGGGAATTTCCACATCGGACGCCCCGCCTCCTTTTTGACGCAGAAAGGCGCTTCGCACGTAACGCAACCCAACGGCCTTGTGGGGAAGGGGGGGAAGGGCGAAGGGGGAGGGGGGAGTAGAGAGGGGGAGGGTGGAGGAGAGGGGGAGGTCGGAGGAGAGAGAGAGAGAGAGAGAGAGAGAGAGAGAGAGAGAGAGAGAGAGAGAGAGAGAGAGAGAGAGAGAGAAGAAGAAGAAGAAGAAGAAGAGAGGATGGAGGACAGTGGGGAGGAGACATCTGGCGATGCCGTAGCGAGGCGCGTCAGGCCCTGGAGTCAGGTTCTGAGGCTCTCTCGTGAAGCGTCACCGTCACGAGATGGTCAGAGACGGTATGACGCGTCCTCGCATCCAGCTGCAGTAAAACCCGCAGAAAAGCGCCATAGCCCAGAGGGCCACCGCGTTTGACGCATATTCGCCAACTGCTTTCGCTGAGCTCCTGATTATTCATCTAGAAATGAATCGCCGGGGACCGACGCGCTCTCCTCTGGGTGGGTTACATAACCCATTTGTATTCAGGTGCCTCGAGTCGGGCGCTGAATTCACCAGTAAACGAATCGGGAACAACCGCGGATCTGATTAAATGTCGTTCCTTACTGCATCTTAATTCATCTATTCACTCAAGGAAAAGAGCCCGCGGCGTTACATTCATCACAACTCATTCTGCAGGATGACGATGAAGCAGAAATTGCGCAACAACCGCCCCTCGTCTCCCCCTCCCTCCCTCCCTCCCTCCCTTCTTCACACACACACACACACACACACACACACACACACACACACACACACACACACACACACACACACACACACACACACACACACACACACACGACCACGAACACGAACACACCAACACACGGAGCGGCATCTGCACTTTGTAATTTTCCAATGCCGTGCGAGTGCCTCCTCGGTCCCAGCACAGCGCCGTTACTGCGGGGGTAACGGCCTGTGCGCCGACCGGCCCGCTCCTGGTGCGCAGTTTGGTGCATCACAAGCGTCATTTAGCACAACGTCCGTGTCGAACCCGTTACACCGAGCTGTCTTGTAAATTAAATCTATTTCAATTCCATGCCAAACGTCTCTTATTTAGACACCCATCCGCGCTCAGCGGGTACAGACTCGGTGTTCCACCACGATGCTAAGTGGAAGTAAGCCGTGCCAGGCGCTTATTACGAGTAACCGCATTATGACGCACGGGTCACTGAGGGTGGAAGACAGCGCGTCTCCTCCCGCCGTAACCCTTCTCTCTCAACTCCGAGACGTGCGGTATAAAATAGGTTTGACATATGCAGCAGAGGACAGGACCGAGGCCGACTGTACAAACTGCGACGCGAGCAGCGATGTGAGAGGAGGCGGGAGGGGGGGGGAGGGGGGAAGAGTGGGGGGGGGGGGGGGGGGGGGGGAAGAGGGGGGGGGGGGAGCTGGAGTGGGGGATGCGGAGATTCCGAAGGACACACTGTGGGCATATGTCCCCGGGAACCTCGGGTCCACTGCGGTTGGATTTAATTCCAACGACACGGACAAAATGTAACGAGTAGGCTACTGCCCACCCCCACCCCCTCCCCATCCCCTCTCCCCCCCCCCTCCCACCTCCTCCACCCCTCCCCCCTCCCATCCAGTGGAAGCTTATTTCTATAATAATCAGATGAGGACAAGATGTACGGCAAGGTGATAGTCAAAGTGGCGCTAACGGGATCTCCGTCATGGCTGTGCGTAAAGATAAACCGACTGGAGCAGGCCGACAGAAACCGCTGCACTCACCGCGTCTCCTCCCGACGCTAGAGAGGCCTTTAATGGAGAAACCACCCGCTAAATAAAAGGCAGATGTTTCATCTGGAGCCTATCATATTTAACCAAGGGCTTTAGCAGTGAAATCACACATACACACACACACACACACAACACACACACACACACACACACACACACACACACACACACACACACACACACACACACACACGCACACTTCCCGTCTAAACGCGCCGTGCAGTGCGCGCTTCGCCCTGAGCCACAGCGGACTGTTAGAGAGATTTGTCGCAGTCTACGAGACCAGGGTAACACAAAATTCCGCAATATGGTGAATGTCACTCGGAGCTTCTCGGGGGGCTTCTCGTGTCGTGTCGTGATGCGTTACGTCCTACCGAGCCCTTTCAGGTGGGCTGCCACTGGAATTAACCAAGTCAAGGTGGAATCACTCCTCTTACCCCCATGTTGGCGCAGTCGGTCTTCTCCTCTCAGGTGATGCAAAGCTTGAGAGGTGTCAGCCCTCAGGTTAGGAGTTATATCAAAAGCTCTTG
>NW_028178222.1:0-2500 GCF_964030765.1 Micromesistius poutassou | reverse complement strand
GTCACTTACACAGGGAGGGAACGTCTCGGATAAGACACTGTGTGTGTGTGTGTGTGCGTGTGCGTGTGCGTGCACGTGTGTGTGTGTGTGTGTGTGTGTGTGTGTGTGTGTGTGTGTACGTGTATGTGTGTGTGTGTGTGTGTGTGTGTGTGTGTGTGTGTGTGTGTGTGTGTGTGTGTGTGTGTGTGTGTGTGCGTGCACGTGTGTGTGTGTGTGTGTGTGTGTGTGTGTGTGTGTGTGTGTGTGTACGTGTATGTGTGTGTGTGTGTGTGTGTGTGTGTGTGTGTGTGTGCACGTGTGTGTGTGTGTGTGCACATGTGTGTGCGTGTGTGTGTGTGTGTGTGTGTGTGTGTGTGCACATATGTGTGTGTGTGTGTGTGTGTGCGTGCACATGTGTGCGTGCACATGTGTGTGTGTGTGTGTGTGTGTGTGCCCACGTGCGTGTGTCTCAAGTCCTCTATACAGCGTGCGTGCCAAGACAGACCCTGGATCCGCTGACACGGCTCTTTGTCATCTCTGATATGTGACTTGGGCTGAAGAGTACTTCATGAGAGGCTGCAGGCAGGCAAACAAAGACCCCCGTTATCCCTCTGCAGTTAACATACAAAACTGGTCTGTTTTACCATTCACCACTAGATGCCATCTATATGAAATCACTGCATTTGAATAGGTGCACGATTGTGTGTGTGTGTGTGTGAGTGTGTGTGTGTGTGTGTGTGTGTGTGTGTTTGTAACTGTGAGGGCGTGCACATGCGCGCGCGTGTGTGTGTGTGTGTGTGTGTGTGTGTGTGTGTGTGTGCGTGTGTGTGTTTGTCTCGTACAGTAGCAAGGCCCAGCAGGAGACATGACGATGTGATAGTGGAGCGGAGGACGGCGTCCATGTGCTCAGTGGTGTGAGGCAGCTGGCCCTTTAAAAGCCATCGGCCAATCAGGAAGTGTATGCTGGTAGCAGGCCGTCCTTGTGAACGACCTTGCAGGGGGGGCCGGAAGATGGAGAGACGGTAGAGAGAGAGAGAGAGAGAGAGAGAGAGAGCAGAACATATAGAAGAGGAGGGTGTGTGTGAGACGGAAGGGTGGACAGGAACAGGAAGAGGAAGAAGAGAGCGAGAGAGGATAGGGGGGAGAGAGACAGTGGAGTCCAATGGCCGTAAAGAAACATGAGCTATCATTCAATGGACAGAAGAGACAGATAGTTAAAGAGATGGAGAGAGAGAGAGACAGAGATATTGACAGAGAGACACATACAGTAAACAGGCAGCAGCTATAGACAGATAGACAGGTACAGATAGATAGATAGACAGACAGAAAATGGATAAATAATAGATAGATAGATAGATAGATAGATAGATAGACAGACAGAAAATGGATAAATAATAGATACATACATACATACATACATACATACATACATACATACATACATAGATGAATAGATAGATAGATGGATCGATTTAAATCCAGATATGTAAATGTACAGATAAACAAATGAATATAATTTTTTTTATAGAAAGAGAGAAGGATAAAAAAATTTATAGAATGACGGATGAATTCAGACAGACAAAAGATATAAAGATAGATGGATAAAAGAAAGATGAATGACAGACACAGTTTAGGGCACTAAGAGGATAGAAAGTTCAGTGATGTAGCTCTCCCCCCCCCCCCCCCTCACACACACATACACACACACACAGCTCTCTCCCCCCCCCCCCCCCCACTGTGTGGCAGACATGGCGGTCTACGCGTGCAGATTAAACCAACTGCACGCCACACTCTGGCGTTACATAAGAACTTCTCCCCAAGCGGACGGCATCAAGGTGCAGCCGAGCCTGAGATTAAGCAGAATCAGAAGCCTCAACAGGGGTTTTCAACTGGGAATCAGGGGGTGGGTGGTGGGAGGGGGGGAAAGGCAGCATGACTACAGCAGCAGCAGCAGCCGCAGCAGCAGCAGAGCCTATATAGAGTGTTGTTATAAGAAGGTTCCTGTTGGATGATCCATCTCTGAAATGAGGAGTCTCTGTTGCTTTGTTTCAGGCTGGCTGCTGAGTGTCAACAGCTGAAGGGATACGCCGAGGTATCTGTCGGCTCAGATTCAATTCTCCCCCTCGTCCAGAAGGGGCGGGGACTTCGCTGCGTTAGCGTTTGTGGCTTCCATCGACTTGCAGAGTTACAGTAGCCCTAGACCCTATTGATGTAAGGGGAACGCACTTTGAATTACTTTCCAAAGATGTGTTCGTCTGGAGTTTGTTAAAAATCCTACTGATCATTTGGCACTATATATATATATATATATGCACCTGTGATGCCCTGCTAGAGCTATTATATTATGCGCTGCTTCTGGTAGCCGCGGGCAACCTGCTGTCATGCGGAACATCAGAGGTAGCCTATGATTGACAACAATCAACAATCTTGTTGTGTTGCTACTGGCTCCTGTGTTGAATAATTAATAATAAATGATTTTGACAATTCGCACCACATTGGAAATCTTCGAACGGTGTCTAAA
>NW_028178223.1:0-5000 GCF_964030765.1 Micromesistius poutassou | reverse complement strand
CCCTTCTCTCTCCCCTCTCCCCTCAGATGTGTGTCAAGTGTTGTCAGGCCCACTTGTTTTGTTCCTCATCCCCTTTTTAATGTCATCTTTCTTCCCTTCTGTGTACCCCACCACCACCATCACCCTACTGTCATAACCATCATCATCACCACCATTGTCGTCGTCATCATAACCACCACCATCACCACTATCATCAACACGACCTCCACCACCACCATCACCACTATCATCAACACGGCCGTCACCACCACCATCACCACTATCATCAACACGACCTCCACCACCACCATCACCACTATCATCAACACGACCTCCACCACCACCATCACCACTATCATCAACACGGCCGTCACCATCAACACCACCTCGATCCAAACCAACACCACCTCCACCACCACCATCACCACCATCATCAACACGACCACCACCATCAACACCACCTCGATCCCAACCAACACCACCTCCACCACCACCATCACCACTATCATCAACACCACCACCACCATCAACACCACCTCGATCCCAACCAACACCACCACCACCACCACCATCACCACTATCATCAACACCACCACCATCAACACCACCTCGATCCCAACCAACACCACCTCCACCACCACCATCACCACTATCATCAACACCACCACCACCATCAACACCACCTCGATCCCAACCAACACCACCTCCACCACCACCATCACCACTATCATCAACACGACCTCCACCACCATCAACACCACCTCGATCCCAACCAACACCACCACCACCATCACCACTATCATCAACACGACCACCACCACCACCATCACCGCTATCATCAACACGACCACCACCATCAACACCACCTCGATCCCAACCAACACCACCACCACCATCACCACCACCACCACCATCACCACTATCATCAACACGGCCGTCACCATCAACACCACCTCGATCCCAACCAACACCACCTCCACCACCACCATCACCATTCCTACCACTCCACCACCACGGCTACCAACACCCCCATCATCCCAACCACTTCCCTACATCTCCACCAACCCCTCCACCGTCCTCTCTCCCAGGTGATGGAGGACTCCTCTCCCAGGAACCCCCTGATCTTCGTGCTGTCCCCCGGCGTCGACCCCACGGGGGCCCTCACCCAGCTGGCCGAGGCGTCGGCCATGGGCAGCCGCTTCCACGCCCTCTCCCTGGGCCAGGGCCAGGAGCCCAACGCCAGGCGTATGATCCAGGAGGGGATCAAGCAAGGTACCGTAACCCCCCCCCCCCCCCCCCCCCCTCTCCTCCATCCTCTGTCGCCTACTCCACTCTCCTCCTCCGTTGCTAGGATACGGGCTTGTTGTATCTTCCAGAACCCTCTGATTTGGAGCACGGTGCTCTCTGAGGAGGATGTGGCGGGATGAATATTTGATTGATCCACTGTATTTAGATGAGCCTTGCTCTCTCTCTCTCTCCCGCTCTCTCTCGCTCTCTCTCTCTCTCTATCTATCTTCTACCCTCTCTCTCTGCCACTCGTGCATCCACTGGATTTGTAGTAGTTCATTACAGCAGATGAGACCCATGTTTTTCCGTAGCCCCCCCTTCCCCGGTAAACAGGTAAATGTCACTGTTATACATCACGCAATTACTTTGCTTGGCGGGTAAATGTCGATTTCTATTTTCTTGTCTTTGATTAATGTTCACTTTTTATTCTACCGATGTGCTCCTCTCTCCCTCTCCTACGCTCTCTCTCTCCATCTCTTCTTGCCTGTCGTACAGCCGTACAAATAAGTATGATAAATAATAATGAGATGTACTTTATTAGTCCCAGACGGGACATGAGGGCGTTTGATCTACTGGTCGACAGGGCGTTGACGGAAACCCTGATTTTAAACGTTCAGACCGATCAGAAGGGAGTGATTCCTCCAGAAATACAAACCCATCACCCCTGGGTCGCTACATGCACACATTGTGTACGTTGTTTGTCGTACGAGCAGGCAACCGAGCCAACGCACAAAGAGTTGTTTTACGTTGAGCTAATTGAGCTGTAGGAGAGGTTGATGAAGGGCTCAACATGAAGAGACGTGGAGATACGCTGTGACTAATGGTCACCCAGCGTGTTTCCGTTCCCTGGGAGTCTGTAGGTTGCGCTGTGTACTGAGTGGAGGATGTGTTTGAGAGCCGGAGCCCACGTTGTGTACATTTCTTCAACACTCCCTGGTCTCTCTCTCGCTCTCGCTCTCGCTCTCTCTCTCCCTCTCCCTCTCTCTCGGTATCTTAATTAGTGTCTCTTGCTGGAAAACAACTTTTCCAAGTCAAAAATGATATAATGTATTTATGAACCTCTTCATCACTATAGAACTACTTCTGAAAAGACTGTAGCTAAAATAAATAAAGTATATCTCCGCAACTGCAAGGGCTGTTATATGTCATCTTGGTACCAAAAGGAAGATCCTGTGAGAACATGTGTGAGTTTGTTGTGCAAGTGAAATAATCTATGTGGCTAATCCACCTAATGGATTATCCATTGATAACTAACACAGATAGAGAGGTTTTAGTAGGGGTAGGTTTAGGCAAATTCTGCAAATAAATCGATAAATCCAATGCAAACCAATGCAAATTTGACAATATAAACTTGATGAAACACAAACAGGTAGGTATTTTCAGAACCCAATATACAGTTTTGACACTTGACCCCCTGCATGGGGAATGGTCAGTACGAATATAACTGAATGACTCCAAGCCAAACCATCGCAATTGTACCATACAGCCATCATATAACTTATTTCCTTTAAAATAAAATCAGTTGAAGTAACTAAGCATATTGAATGAGATTGAGGACAGATATTGCATGAGTCTATACTGTCTTCCACAGGATGGATGCTCAAATTAATCAATATCACATAAGAGGAAGTGCTGATGTTCGTTATAGCAGCACGACCCAGAGTGCGATATTGCTTTTAATACAACCTTTCTAGCATCAGTCATTAGTTAACAATAATAAGGGACAACACAAACAGTTCAGCGGCTGGGCTGTTGCCAAGCAACACAAACATTTTCCCGCACACTGCCGTGCTACCTTATGTGGGTCTACGTGGTACCCCAGGCCGGCTCCTTTGTGTCATGTACCGTTTCATGTGTTTGTCTTTATGTTTCCATTCATTGTGAAATAATGAGCGTCTATTGACGCTTTGGTGCCATGTGTGATTCCAATGAGTTCACTGATTTTGATTGTTAATGTGGGATGATTTATGGTTATTGGAAAAACCTGCACAGTGTAGTGATGTACAGTTAGAAAAAAAGTAAGAAGATGGAAAGCTAGAGAAATATTGAAAATACAAGATTTATACTTTTTTTTTTTGTATTCATAATAATTGAATAATAAAATGAGTCCCCAAAAATAAAATACAGAATAAAGATTTAAACATAATCTATAATATACAGATATTCTGTGGTAAAAAAAAAAAAAACACGGTCTGCATATATAGTGCAAAGTAATTCTTGCTAAAGGTTACCTCAGTGTGTCACTGTCTACTAAAGTGCTGTTTAGTAGTCTGAGGTCTTCACCAAGCCCCTCCTCCTCTGCTCCCCAGGCCACTGGGTGTTCCTGGCCAACTGCCACCTGTCCCTGTCCTGGATGCCTGAGCTGGACAAGCTGGTGGAGCAGCTACAGGTGGAGGCCAGCCACCCGGACTTCAGGCTGTGGCTCAGCTCCTCCCCTCACCCAGACTTCCCCATCGCCATCCTGCAGGCCGCCATCAAGATGACCACGGAGCCCCCCAAGGTGGATCTCTACACACGTATACACACGAGCACACACGCACAGATGTGCATGTACGTACACACAGGCACGCACACAGATGTGCACGTACGTACACACAGGCACGCACACAGATGTGCACGTACGTACACACAGGCACGCACACAGATGTGCACGTACGTACACACAGGCACGCACACAGATGTGCACGTACGTACACACAGGCACACACACAGATGTGCACGTACGTACACACAGGCACGCACACAGATGTGCACGTACGTACACACAGGCACGCACACAGATGTGCACGTACGTACACACGAGCACACACACAGATGTGCACGTACGTACACACAGGCACGCACACAGATGTGCACGTACGTACACACGAGCACACACACAGATGTGCACGTACGTACACACAGGCACACACACAGATGTGCACATACGTACACACAGGTACGCACACAGATGTGCACGTACGTACACACAGGCACGCACACAGATGTGCACGTACGTACACACAGGCACGCACACAGATGTGCACGTACGTACACACAGGCACACACACAGATGTGCACGTACGTACACACAGGCACGCACACAGATGTGCACGTACGTACACACGAGCACACACACAGATGTGCACGTACGTACACACAGGCACACACACAGATGTGCACGTACGTACACACAGGCACACACACAGATGTGCACATACGTACACACAGGCACGCACACAGATGTGCACGTACGTACACACAGGCACGCACACAGATGTGCACGTACGTACACACAGGCACGCACACAGATGTGCACGTACATACACACAGGCACACACACAGATGTGCACGTACGTACACACAGGCACGCACACAGATGTGCACGTACGTACACACAGGCACACACACAGATGTGCACGTACGTACACACAGGCACGCACACAGATGTGCACATACGTACACACAGGTACGCACACAGATGTGCACGTACGTACACACAGGCACACACACAGATGTGCACATACGTACACACAGGCACACACACAGATGTGCACGTACGTACACACAGGCACGCACACAGATGTGCACGTACGTACACACGAACACACACACAGATGTGCCTATACATTCACACAGATGTACAAACTGTACTTTAATCTCTACACATTTATACACACAAGCACACACTCAGATGTGCACATACGTACACACAGATGTACGCACTTCACTTGGATCCCTACACACTTATACAC
>NW_028178224.1:7500-17640 GCF_964030765.1 Micromesistius poutassou | reverse complement strand
GTCTCTGTATCTGTCTCTCTCTATCTCTCCCTCTCTCTCTCTCTCTCTCTCTCTGTCTCTCTCTCTCTCTGTGTCTCTCTCACTCTCGCTCTCTCTCTCTCTCTCTCTCTCTCTCTCTCTCTACCCTCTTTCTCTCGCTCTCTCTCTCTCTCTCTCTCTCTACCCTCTTTCTCTCTCTCTCTCTCTCTCTCTCTCTCTCTCTGTCTCTGTCTCTCTCTCTCTCTGTATCTCTCTCACTCTCTCTCTCTCTCTCTCTCTCTCTCTCTCTCTCTCTCTCTCTCTCTCTCTCTCTCTCTCTCCCTCTCTCTCTCTACCCTCTCCCGCCTCTCTCTCTATAAATAAGGGAGGCAGATGGTGTTCCCCTCCTCTGAGTCTGGGCCAGGTGACCATGTGGGTGTGGTGGTGCCTGGGTGCACGTGGGCGGTACTGGATGGACTGTAGTCTCAGAGAGAGGCAGCCGCAGTCCACTCAAACTCAGACATCCTCACAGATCCCTTCACGTGCTAATAGCTGACGGATGGTTACATCACTTTAAACAAATGACGCTCAAATAACAGCTCTTAGCTTACACTTCATCACCTTTAATAAAAAATGTAAAAAGGAGCCTCACGTTTCTGCAGGTGTGACTCTACCCTACTCTATAATGCTGGAGTCAGGCCGCATTTACCGTCCTGTCACGAGCTGGCTCCAGGCTGGAGGCAAGAGCTAATCCTGCAGGTGGAGATGGGGTAGAAAGGTCGGGGAGGTGGGAGATGGTAATACGCTGGTGTAGTAAGGCGTGTTGTACCATATCATCGTCCTGTTACAGTGTTAACAGTCACTAACAATAAAACACCATTAATCGTGAAATTCAATGAAAAACAATACTGTGTGATTTTTTTTGCCATGATGTGTTTCACCACAACACGCACACTTATCAACAGTTGAAAAAGCTCTTCACAATAATGAGAATGAGTGTGTGTGTGTGTGTGTGTGTGTGTGTGTGTGTGTGTGTGTGTGTGTGTGTGTGTATCTGGAGTCAGGAGGCTGAGCTGTATAATGATGCTGTATGAAGTCTCTGATCAACTCCATCGATGGTCACAAGTAGATCTTCCGACCTCTGTGCTGTAACAGCGTCCTTCAGGGGACGCCAAAAGGTCACGACCCACAACCCAGAGTCCAACTTTGCCCTATTCCAACTCCAGACATGAATTCATCAACCATGTCTAAATCCAAACAATGAAGCTGCACATCATAAATCATCATGCCACTCAATTATGTCTGGACCGTTGACTTATTCATCTGGCGTTCAGATGTGAACTGTTACCATTAGCCTGGTGCGCATTGAGGCCTGTCTATTAATGATTCATACAGTACAATCCATAGTATTCATTTCTCACTGCTTTTACACTCATTCATCAAAGCAAAATGCCAAACTGTCACATCGTAGCATTTCAGGTCTGAGTCAACTTGGGGATGTCAAGGTTTGGTAGAGTCAACTTTTTCAAGAGTGAATCCATACCAGACTGGTTTTATGATTTTGCTGCAATCCAAAACGCTTCAACCATGATATTCAAATGAATCTGGTTGTTTTGAGTCAAACCATCAAAGCACTCTCCTTGACTTTGACTTTCCTTGACTGTGAGTCAGGCTTTTTATGTGTGTCTATTTCTTGCGTTGACAAACATGGACTTTATTTCTTTAAATCCTGAAATGTACCGGCCAGTGACTTTCTGCACCGATCCGATCGAAACTTAACCGTTTACAATATGTTCACTTGGAATAACGTTGTATGAAGGAGATAAGACATAAGCTAAATGTCATTCCATGATGTGTGCAACCTTGAGATGGCAGGAAACTCCTAAAACGTGTCCTACGGTGTTTCCGTTCTTCATTGTTTACACTGAAGGATCTGAGAGCTTGTATCGGGCCTCAACCATCTCATAGTTTATGGCGTTCTGAGCCGTTTGAATGCCGCCCATCGGAGCCTTCCACACATAAGGGAGAGATTTAGTGAGGCCATATCTTATATTTTCTGCCACCTCTTTCTTTGTGACACTTTTATGGATGACCCCTAGCGTGACTCAGTCAGGGGTCGTCCATCACATTGAAGCCCGGAATTGAACGGCTTACGGACGCCATTAAAACCATTATGAGCCGATAACAATCTCTTCGCCCGTCCTCTCTTTGGTCATAAAGAACTTTCACTCATTTTCCACTCATTCCAATTCCATATTTCGAGGAAATTGGAAAGGGCCATGATTGCTTTGCCCAAACGATAGCAATCAAGAGCTGAACTTTTTTTTTTCTGCAGCCTATTTTTGGTGGAATAACGCCCCCTTAACAAAGCTGTATAAAAAAAAAAACATGTCAGCATGACTTGACTGTTTATTTGCAACAATAGAAAATAAAGGAAACACGACGAGAATCTGGTCATCGTGGGCGTCAGAAAACGAAATGCATGTTGAGACTCGGCAGTACTGGTTTTAGGGGACAGCATGCTGCCGACCACCTGATGGTCCCTGTCACACACACCTGTATGTTCCCCTTAAATGGGACAGAGGGAGGGGGGGGGGGGGGGGGGGAGCCGGAGGGGCATTTCCTCAAGTGCAAAAGAGCGTGGTTCCCTTTAGTCGGCTCCCAAGGGCCCTCACATTAACAGCGGACTGAGTAGGTCTGCTTTGGCCTAGAGCGTAGATGTCAAAGAGGAAGGAGAATTAACGCACGTCAGTGAAAAAGAGAAATGGGCGTTGCCAAGAGAGGAAAACAAACACAAGATGTAGTTTGACTTTGACAAAACTTTTAGTCATCTCTTAAATAAAGTGTTAGGTAAGGACCTGGATGTAGATGTTCTCCGCCGAATCGTAGGGGTCCTGATTCTGCTTTCCTGACGGTGTCAGTCTCTGACCGATGCCCAGAGGAGCTTTCCTCGTTGTACTGGTCACTGGGCAGTTGATGGTGGGACGAGTTGTGGATCTTCCATTGCGCCGAGTTCCCTCCACAAGCATTTCCAAGCTTGGTCTCAACTCCTCACGCTAAAGATGCACGGTACCTTTTGGTCGAAGGGTATCAACCATGCCAAAACATGAACCGTGTTAGCAATGCATTCATATGCACCAGCTTTCATAGACACATTCTTATATGTCGTGTCCCTACCAACCACAACGGACAAACTATAGCTTGAGTGCATTGTTGAGGGAAAGCCCTTGATTCGAGCTACACCCATGCTAATGAATCATTGATCCCCAGCCTGGTCATTGGAGGCGTGGTTGACGGAGTCAAAGCTATCTGCAGTGTCAGGTTGAGGTGCCAACATCATCAGATCAGATATGGGGCAGGGGATTACGGAGTGTGCAGGCTCCCCTGTGCCTGGCTGGCAGGGGGGGTGTCAGGGTCTGGTTCTGGAGATAGCAGGTGATTGGATCTGTCCCATGTCTGGAGCTCTAAACAATCCTTCCACCATTTGGGGAAAAAAATCGTATCTACTTGCAAAACATGCAGTACGTACTGGTTATACTGGTGCCCAAAATGTTAGATAGACCTCATTTTAGTACAGCGATTTGCCAACGTGTGTGTGTGTGTGTGTGTGTGTGTGTGTCTCATGTAGGGATATTTGTGTGTTTATGTTGTAAAGGTGTACTGGCTTGGCCAACGTGAAGCTGATCATTTTGGCTACAGATCACATTGGAAGCTGTACAATATGATAATCAAAAGAAACCGAATAATCAGAATCATCAAAAATGCCAAATGAAGTCACTTCAAGCTGTGCCTTGCCCCTTTGTGCTCGCTCCTATGTGTGTTTTAATTGATCCTGTTTCCCCTAACCCTATCAGCAAACCCAGATCGATTTCATTTGTTTATAAGCCCCGCCCACTCTCAGTGCCTCTCGAGTAGCCGTTATTTGCATATATGTATTTTTTTCAAATGCGCCAACAGTAACCATATGACGCAGTAGCACATAACACATTAGCAAATGAAATATACATCCTATTAACAACAATCAAACAAGAGCTCCTTAGACACAGTTACATTCAAAGACACTCTTAAGACACCTTAAGACTGTTGGACTGCTCTCACTCGTGGCTTATGAAGCGGCTAAATGTTGCGTGGGAAGAGCTTCTTTTAAAAGAAAATAATGCATGAGGGGGTATCGGAACATGAGTGGCTGCCATTTTGTTTTGAATTGCCTTCTTTTTTTTTCCCCCCCTCCTTCTCCTTTTTTTTTTTTTTGGTTTTGTTCAGCATGCAGAGCACACTGACTGCTCCCCACGGCTGGAGCAGCGTTAGCGTTAGCTGCAGCGTTAGCACTAGCGGCACCGTAGCTATAAGCAGCAGTGTAAGGCCGCCCTATCGTTTGCACAGATAAGCTACATGGGTACGACTCTAGACTCCTATTTCCTTTCATCTATTTTCCTCTCTCTTTTATTTATTTCTCTTTTTTTTTTTTTTTTTCCCCTCCCCGGTTTCTCCTGTCACTTATTTATCATGCTCCCGCCTTCCGGGGGCTTCCTCTGCGCTCCGGCTTCATGTTCCTGTCCCCGTCTGTCGTCTCATTCCTCCAGCGTTGTGGCGGAGCGCGGCCCAGGGTCTCTGACAGGATACGGGCAATATGACTTACCAGATTAGGCCTCTGGATGACGGCTGCTGATTGCTATCAACACTCCCAATTTGCCGCTGCTGTGTCTGGTGGCCTGCCCTCCGACTGTGAGAGCAGCTCTCCCGTTGGACAGACAGTGTTTCTATTGGCTGAGAACCCGGGAAGGAGCGTCGGTATATAATGGAGTGGACCGCGGACGCCTTTGATTATTCCCGATGCATACACATTAATACAATTATCATATGCTCAGCATTGTGGTTTTCTTTGCCTATTTTAAAATGCTGAAGTAATGGTACACATGGTTACTCACACCTGTGAATATATAATATATAACAAATTAAGAATACGCAACAAGGACACTTAATATAATTAATTATAATTATAATTAATGTTTTATTAATACATTATACAATACTTGGTAACACTTGACATGACAGTGTCCTTGTTGTGCTGTTATTAAACTTGTAATAGCATGTAACCAACGGTAACAGCATACGTATGACGTGATGACGGTATGAAGCTGTGTGAGAGTCTCTCCTATTCCTAACCTCCCACCCGCACAAGTTATCCCATCCACACCGAGCACATGTGACGGGACACACTGCAACCGTGCTCTCCGTGTCCCCCTCGCTGGCCTTGAGTAACGCGTGACCTTTGTCGTCTGTGTCTCCCCTCTCCCTCTGACCCCTGACCCCTGAAACCTCACAGCGAGGGAGGAGAACGTGGCCACGTTCCGGGGCTCCGAGTACTTCTGCTACGACCTGTCGCAGAACCCCATCCAGAGCAGCAGCGACGAGATCACGCTGTCCTTCAAGACCTGGCAGCGCAACGGCCTCATCCTGCACACGGGCAAGTCGGCCGACTACGTCAACCTGGCGCTGAAGGACGGCGCCGTGTCGCTGGTCATCAACCTGGGCTCCGGCGCCTTCGAGGCCATCGTGGAGCCCGTCAACGGCAAGTTCAACGACAACGCCTGGCACGACGTCAAGGTCACCCGCAACCTCCGACAGGTGAGCCCCCCCCCCACCCCCCTCCCCGACCGGCAGGTGAGCCCCCCCCACTGGAGGGGAAGCCCCGGCCCATAAAAAAAATGAATTCCCATTTGGGCAGCTTTGTACAAGTTGTCACTTTCTTTAGTCTCATATTGTTACTTAAGTCTTTCTTTAGTCTCATATTGTTATTTTAGTCTTTCTTTAGTCTCATATTGTTACTTAAGTCTTTCTTTAGTCTCATATTGTTACTTAAGTCTTTCTTTAGTCTCATATTGTTACTTTAGTCTTTCTTTAGTCTCATATTGTTACTTAAGTCTTTCTTTAGTCTCATATTGTTATTTTAGTCTTTCTGTAGTCTCATATTGTTACTTTAGTCTTTCTTTAGTCTCATATTGTTACTTAAGTCTTTCTTTAGTCTCATATTGTTACTTTAGTCTTTCTTTAGTCTCATATTGTTACTTAAGTCTTTCTTTAGTCTCATATTGTTACTTTAGTCTTTCTTTAGCCTCATATTGTTACTTTAGTCTTTCTTTAGCCTCATATTGTTACTTAAGTCTTTCTTTAGTCTCATATTGTTACTTTAGTCTTTCTTTAGTATCATATTGTTACTTTAGTCTTTCTTTGGTCTCATATTGTTATTTTAGTCTTTCTTTAGTCTCATATTGTTATTTTAGTCTTTATTTAGTCTCATATTGTTATTTTAGTCTTTCTTTAGTCTCATATTGTTACTTTAGTCTTTCTTTAGTCTCATATTGTTACTTTAGTCTTTCTTTAGTCTCATATTGTTACTTTAGTCTTTCTTTAGCCTCATATTGTTATTTTAGTCTTTCTTTAGTCTCATATTGTTACTTTAGTCTTTCTTTAGTCTCATATTGTTATTTTAGTCTTTCTTTAGTCTCATATTGTTACTTTAGTCTTTCTTTAGTCTCATATTTTTATTTGAGTCTTTCTTTAGTGCTTTATGTTATTTTTTTTCGTCTTTCTTTGTTTTGGTTTTAACTCACATGTATCCTCTACTTGAACTGTGTCTGGCCTCCGCCGTTTATCTGCCATGTTTGTTTCCTCTGAGTTCAGAGGATACACGGCAGCAGGAAGATAATTCCCTTCCTCGTGACCTGACTGTTTCAAATGCTTTATGACACTTGTGCACACGGTGATCTAACAAAAGGCTGTTGTTATTTGCTTTTTTTCTGATTGGTTCAGATGACAGTTGATGTCACTTCACTTTAGTTTCTAATGGCATGTGACATCACCTGGCATCCATTTGAGCCAATCAGGACGAGGAATGGCAATGGGCTGTGTTTCAGCTCTGACGGAGTGAGAGTACATGAGCCATACCAGAGTGCCCCACTGAACTCTGTGGGTCATGGAGGTTGCTTTGGATTTTAGTCACTTGTAATCATTTATAATTACACATTTCAGCTGACATCATGTTCCTATGCTATTATTTACTCCTTCCTCAGTTCACAATGCAACATGTTTATGTATTCTGTTTATGTCTGTTGTTTTGTACAGAAATATATTTCACTCACTAACAGTTTTTATGTTTTTATTCATTAATGACGTTTATTTTAGGGACCCATTGCTCATTGTTTTACATTTGTCTCTTCCTTTACCTTTTTTTTTTAAACAAAGCAATCAGGCATGGGATTCGCTATGGTAAACAAACTCCATTGTCTGGTAGATATAATTCATTTTGTTATACCTTCGGTTTGCTGTGTTGGCTTGTTCTCCACCTCTTCCTTCCCCACATTAACCGCCTCCACCCTTTAGTCTGTCATTCACCACCTCCTCCACCCTTTAGTCATTCACCACCTCCACCCTTTAGTCTGTCATTCACCTCCTCCACCCTTTAGTCTGTCATTCACCTCCTCCACCCTTTAGTCTGTCATTCACCACCTCCTCCACCCTTTAGTCTGTCATTCACCACCTCCTCCACCCTTTAGTCTGTCATTCACCACCTCCTCCACCCTTTAGTCATTCACCTCCTCCACCCTTTAGTCTGTCATTCACCTCCTCCACCCTTTAGTCATTCACCTCCTCCACCCTTTAGTCTGTCATTAACCTCCTCCACCCTTTAGTCATTCACCTCCTCCACCCTTTAGTCTGTCATTCACCTCCTCCACCCTTTAGTCCTTCACCTCCTCCACCCTTTAGTCTGTCATTCACCTCCTCCACCCTTTAGTCATTCACCACCTCCACCCTTTAGTCTGTCATTCACCTCCTCCACCCTTTAGTCATTCACCTCCTCCACCCTTTAGTCTGTCATTCACCTCCTCCACCCTTTAGTCTGTCATTCACCACCTCCTCCACCCTTTAGTCTGTCATTCACTACCTGGTTTCCTCCTGGTTTCCTCCTGGTTTCCTCCTGGTTTCCTTCCCTGTTTCCTCCTGGTTTCCTCCTGGTTTCCTTCCTGGTTTCCTCCTGGTTCTCTTCTCCTTTCACTCGGCTGTCGCTCCTTGAGGCTCCGGGCTTCATTGTTTTCGTTCTTCTCGTCCGTCCAGCGCTTTATACTTCTACAGGTGTCTGGTGCAAAGGCTTTGATTCTCTGGAGGTATCTCTTCTCTTCTGGTTGTGTTTGTTTGGTTGTTTGTTTGCCACCATGAGGAATACTCGTCACCCTTTTTTAACATGGCCTGTATCCATGACTTGAACCCTTCCCCACCTTTTCATTTCCAACCTTCCACATCTTTCTTCTCCTAAACACAAGGGCATGGGATTAACAAAAGCAACTCACTCACTCAGTTTGGGCAAAACGGCAAGGCAGACATTTCTACCACTCCAGGGCTGTCATGGCAACAACTGGATACCTGATCCAAATGACAGCATTCCAAGTGGCCGTTAATTATCACTGGACATAATACTAAGGCTGGTCCAAAAACATAATTTAAAGCTTTGGATAATTGTAAGATTTTCCCAACGAATATTATAATATTTTAAAAATGATATATAGATATTCATTGTGCGTAGATTCCTGTCATTCCTTTTAATTTCTACGGTGTTATTTTAATTTGGCAAAAATCAAAACTATAATATCACGTAATATTACTGTGTGCACGTGAATGGCTTTCAGAATCACCCATTGGTGAGGTAACTAAGTTTCTTCATGGTGCTTCATGGTGTCTTAAAGTTTCAGAAGACGCATGACTAAAGGGAACTCTACCATGGAAAACCAAAAAGATCCTACATCATTTAATAAATATCACAATATTATCATATATCATAGTTGAATGTCTCTTTCGCTCTTGCCAACTCCCCACCCGGACGGCAGGTGTCAAAGTGCTGCCGAAATATTCAAATAGTATAATATAATACCCCTAAACAAAGCTAACTTAGATAATCGGGTCGTCCCATGTTCGGCCGTTTTGGGGAAGGCTACCGTTCCTCAACTGAAGCGTTGGCGTAAAGCGTTCTCGGACTGAGAGATGGCTCACGCCATGCGCTCATTTATTTGAGCCTCTTCAACTTCCATACACTTTGATTGATTGATTGATTCAATTGACAAAAAGTTGATTTGCAATAATCTAAATAAACATTTAAAGTTACATATTTATTTCAACAGTCTACATATTATATATATATATATACTGTATATTAAACCCTCACTTCCATAGCAATCATTCCATTCATCATCATATTCTCCTCATTGTTATCGTGATGCTATGGGACCCGTTCTGACCATTCCCAGGGACTCGATCGGAATCCAATCGGCTTTATTAGCAATGAGGAAAAACTAATCCATGAAACGTCAACGGCGACAAAAAAAGATTAAGATTGACTGTTATCGTGTTAGTTCTGCAAGATGTCTATTCTTGCTTCAAGAAAGTAAGCAAGCAAGCAACCAAACAATCAACCAACCAAAGTGAAGGTCATGGGGTCATTGGTCTACTCTAAGGCCATGGGGTCATTGGCCTACTCTAAAGCCATGGCGTCATTGGCCTACTCTAAGGCCATGGGGTCATTGGCCGACTCTAAGGTCATGGGGGTCATAACCCTCTACCCTGTTGCCAGGTGACCATCTCGGTGGACGGGATCCTGACGACGACGGGCTACACCCAGGAGGACTACACCATGCTGGGCTCCGACGACTTCTTCTACGTCGGGGGGAGCCCGAGCACGGCCGACCTGCCCGGCTCGCCCGTCAGCAACAACTTCATGGGCTGTTTGAAGGAGGTACTGCGTCAACCCTCACCCTAACCTGTTGACCCTGCCATGTTAACGCTAACCTGTTGACCGTGTTAAACCCTAACAACCCCGACTGTGTTATGTTAACCCTTGCCATGTTTGGATCGGCTGTTAAACAGCTGTGAGCACTGAGATTTCCACCGGGAGCAATAAAGTCATTTTGAATTTTTAGGCCCTTAGTTTTGTAACCTGTCGAAAAAAGAGATCACTATTGACTATTTAAAGATTTCACCGTGTTGTTTAGGGCCTAGCTTCCCCTGTTGGGCTGGCTTCGGAAGGCTACAGCTAGTTACGCCTCGGGCGGGACTAACCATGCCCAATCTTTATTTATTTTTGGGTTAAATTGCGCTTTGGAAAGCTTAAATTCACACTATAGGACCCAACAG
>NW_028178224.1:0-5000 GCF_964030765.1 Micromesistius poutassou | reverse complement strand
ACACACACACACACACACACACACACACGCATATACACACACACACACACACACACACACACACACACACACACACACACACACACACACACACACACTCTCTTTTCTCTCTGCCATTATAGCTAATTTGCCTGCTGCCAATGCTCTTGTCTTCTCCCTGCCATCCAGCGAGCAGCATTATAGATAAACGTTTTGTTGCCATGGCGCCGGGTATGGTCACCCCAACCGCTGCCCCAGTCTGCCTGGGAGGGCCTGTGATTACGCCTTACATAAGCCATCAATTATGAAGAGCCTACATCTCAGGGCCTACAAAGGACATAATGGCTTGCATAGTACCAAATTGGCCTAATTATCATTGTCATTAAGTGCCCATCCCCCATCCACTTCCCCAAAAATATTTAAAGTCACACCTGCCCATCACACACATTGTCCTCAAACGAAGGAGGACCAGTTGACCTGTGTCAGGGAGGTTTGACAAATTCACGCATGTCAGGTTTGGTTAAAATCACATTTACAGTGTTACAGTTGTTTACTTGAAGGGATACGAAGGGATTCTTATTGTCGACATAAAAATTGTCACGAATGGCAACAAAACAAAGCATTGGCAGCAATTTCCAGTGCATGGGAGAGGCAGAAATTCAGTGGGGCACAACCTTAATATTTTAAGCCCCAAAGCCCCCCAATTATATTCTGAAACATCCATAGAAACACATGGCCGAAATGTTCAGAGACACGTATTGAGATGAGCTGATAATCACAGTTAATACATGCTCACACAAACATCCTATTCACTTCTATCTAAGAATGACCGGGTTTATTAGGAGTATTTATTGGATTTTACTGCCAATGTCTTTCTTGAGTATTGCACTTGACGCCTGAGGGAAGTCTGACACCCTGTGGTCAATACTGTTCACTGCAACACTTCCTTTTCCGGTTCCCCAGACCATCACTTCGATAGAAACAATATATACAAACATAAATACAAATAGAGAATACTCTTATATTCAAATACAATTGTATTTTATTTGAATATGTGTAAACATAAAGGTGTTGGTGTGTGTGTGTGTGTGTGTGTGTGTGTGTGTGTGTGTGTGTGTGTGTGTGTGTCTGTGAGGGGTTAAGTGTCTGGCCTGCGCTCTGCAGTGGCCTGGCAACCAATCCTTCTTGGAGAGTCACACACACACACACACACACACACACACACACACACACACACACACACACACACACACACACACACACACACACACCAGAGTGGGCAGTAGAGATTTATGGGTGAAGAAGCGGACAGCCAGAGATGATTAATGTGTGGCGCCAAGTTCCTACGCAAACACATGTAGCAAGCAACACACAGACACACACACACACACACACACACACACACACACACACACACACACACACACTAGACATGTTGCAGGCATCTATACGGCAACTAGCCAATATTTACTCTTTTAGCCACACACACACACACACACACACACACACACACACACGCGCATGCACGCACGCACGCATATACATTCATATACTCACACGCACACACACGCACACACATACAATCATACACACACCCATATAAAACATGTGACTGTTTCACGAATGTGTGTGTGTGTGTGGCTAAAAGATACACACACACACACACACACACACACACATACATTCATACAGTCACCACAGACATATAAAACTTGTGACTGTGGACTTGTGTGTTAAACGATGAAAACGATGAAATCACAAAGGCTGTTGTATTGTTCTGTTGTGTTGTTCTGTTGTGGGCTGTTGTGTTGTTGTGTTGTGTTGTTATGTTGTGGTGTTGTGTTGTTGTGTTGTGTTGTGTTGTTGTGTTGTTGTGTTGTGTTGTTCTGCTGTGGGCTGTTGTGTTGTCTTGTTGTGTCATTCTGTTGTGTTGTTGTGTTGTTGTGTTGTGTTGTGTTGTTCTGTTCTGTTGTGTTGTTCTGTTGTGTTGTTCTGTTGTGTTGTCCTGTTGTGTTGTTCTGTTGTGATACTCTTGGATGATTGTTGATTTGTATGAACTGATACATTAATTGAAAACGTTGAGATCTCAGATGTTTCAGATTGGGAATCAGCACAAACAATGACATTTATTGTAAGCATCCATGCATGTTGTTTTATAGCATCTCATGGCAACACAAACAGACACACAAACAGACACACAAACAGGTGACATGGGGACCTTGGGAAACAATTTGGGAGCTTTCTCAGCGGCACACAACTAATTCAGGTGCATTACCTGCAGTGTTACCAATACACACACACACACACACACACACACGCACACACGTACACACACTCTCTCCCTCTCTCTCTTAGTAGTCTCTTAGTGTGTGTGTCTCACTAGTCTGATCCTCCCATTCTGATATTATTGTTCAGAGATGGCAGGGACCTGAAAGTGACTTGTCATCTTGTCTAGCTGACTAGCCTACCCCCCACCCCCACCCAACCTCCCTCTTTCTCTCGCGCGCTCTCTCTCTCTCTCTCTCTCTCTCTCTCTCTCTCTCTCTCTCTCTCTCCCCCCCATCAACGGCCACCAGCCCCAACAGACACTGTGTACAGTGTGTGTATAGGCCTGTGTGTCCCAGTGTGTATCTGTGGACGTGTTTGTGTTTAAGTTTTCTTTGAGTAGTAAGGGGGCCGGTAGAGTAGAGGAAAGGCTGCTCAGAGCCCTGGGCTAGTAGACTAAACCATGGAAGGTAATGCTACCAGGCCTGGGCTAGTAGACTAAACCATGGAAGGTAATGCTACCAGGCCTGGGCTAGTAGACTAAACCATGGAAGGTAATGCTACCAGGCCTGGGCTAGTAGACTAAACCATGGAAGGTAATGATACCAGGCCTGGGCTAGTAGACTAAACCATGGAAGGTAATGCTACCAGGCCTGGGCTAGTAGACTAAACCATGGAAGATAATGCTACCAGGGCAAGTAGACTAAACCATGGAAGGTAATGCTACCAGGCCTGGTCTATAAAAGGAGCAGATCCACAATAAGCCTAATGCGTGTGACCCATGATGGCACACCTCTGAGAAAAGGTCTATTGATTATGTACTAATACTTACCGGTGCTAAAACTAAGACATTGGTTATCTTTCGTTACAAAAATTCCAACATGTTAAGGTGTAAAACGTTGTATTTTTACGTAACGCGGCTCAGACACAGTTGAATCTTGGATATTTTCAGTGCAGAACAGAAGGTAAATGTGATCGCTTCAGGCCTGCCCATGTTGTCAGTCATAGCCCAAAACAAAACGGGTCCTTACCTTCATATGAATATAAACTCACGTAAAAATCATTAGCCTAACACATGTTTTATTCTTAACATAGATTGTTCAATTTGTTGTAGTTTAATAGCATGATGTTTAATCTGAAGGGTTGACGCTGTAAATATATAAACATAATCAAATGATAAGAACACAGATGTCTCCTGTGAGCCTCCCTCAGGCAGACAAGAGGAATATGATCTGAGCGTTGATTCACAAATACATGGCAGGTTGCAGAGCACCAGACGTCTCACTCCAGATGTAATGATATGGTATTGCGATAACATGAATTGCTTTAGGAACGTTTACCAAACATCAGTTTCAATAGCTGTCTTTTCACACCACATGACAACTTATGGCAGCTGATACACAAAATGGTGAAATAAATCCTACTCAAATCCTACATTTTAAATGATCAAAGGCATCATAATAAAATCTATATATCCTAAATCTATATATCATAAGTCAATATGTCATGAATCTATATATCTGTAGGAGATGAGTGTGGTGGGGGTTCAGTAGAAGGGCACAGTGTGTGGAAGGCTGGAGATAAGGATGCGTGGTAGTAGATGGAGGAGATGAGAAAGCGAGATTTGCTGACGCCTACACAAGTTTAAAATAACGTAATGACCAAAAGAAAAAAACCCATTCATTTCAAACTTCTGCTAGGACGTCCGCATAGCTTGTTCAACCAGAATACACACACTCCAAACCCACTGCCGACCATCGTCTTCTAAATAGCAGCTTTTCACCGCCTCTCTTCGAGAGCACTTAGCGCAGAGCGAGACTGCCGGGCGACAACTCGTTTTCTCCTGAATGTTAACTGTGTGCTCATGAAGATGAAATGAACTCAACATGATCAAACACCAGCCATATACCATTATATATATATACTGTATATACCATAAACCACTAAACCTGTTGTTAAGTCCTCTTATACCAGCCATATACCATTATATATATACCATATACCACTGAACCTGCTGTTAAGTCCTCTGTGAACAGGCCACATCGTTTAAGTCTGTTCAGTGCATTCAGAACATCTAACCAATGACACTCGGGTCAGATGAACAAACCAAGACCTCGGAAAAGATGTGTCTGTGTACACACACGTGCGGGCATTTGTGTGTATGTGCAAATGCCTGTGTGCCTGTGTGCATGTGTGTGTATGTGTGTGTGTGTGTGTGTGTGTACATTTTTATTTATTATTCTTCCCAATGCATGCTCTGTTACAGTAGCAGACACATAAAGTGGTGTGGGTGCTCAGTGTGTCAGAGCAGGAGGAGGAAATGAAGGCTGTCATGTCGGCAACGTGTAGCAGAGTCTGTGTGATGGTCCTCGTCACAGACTCCATTAAGCCATGACTTAACAGAGTCTGTGTGGACGTCCTCGTCACAGACTCTATTAAGCCCTGACTTAACAGAGTCTGTGAGGACGTCCTCCTCACAGACTCTGTTAAGCCCTGACTTAGCGTCTCCATCGCAGCGCACGTCGGTCTGTGCTGCACTCCTCTCCTTTTTCACTTCTGCAAGACGTGAGACGGTGAGATGGTTACGGATTTGTGTGTGTGTGTGTGTGTGTGGCTGTGTTTACTTTGATCAAGTCTTAGCGCTTGTAGGAACACGATGTCGGTAACGCATGCTGTTAAATTCCCAGCAAGCTTTTTTTAATTGAAATTACACGATTTAGGATCAGCATCACACATGCACACGCAGGCCAGAACGC
>NW_028178225.1:0-1000 GCF_964030765.1 Micromesistius poutassou | reverse complement strand
GTCACAGTTAAGTGAGGAAGAAGAAGATGATGATGAAGGACTGTGTGTGTGTGCGTGCGTGCGTGCGTGTGTGTGTGTACACTTGTAGTGACTTGGAAAAGTGTTATTGACGTTATTCTTTCACATCTTGTTTATCGAGATAAGGTCCCAGAATGAGAAGGCTCATACCGCTGAATGTGGTGTAAAACACACACCACGCGATTGACGTTTGGCGAAAAGGCACATTCATCAGACGATTTACGGTTCTCATTACACAGTGTTCTTACTGCAGCCATAGTGGTAAACTACCACCATAGATCTATAATTATCACCATCTGTTACTATATGTATTGATCATCCATAGTGGTAAACTACCACCATATATCTATAATTATCACTATATCACCATCGACCAAACACATAACATAGACTTATATATGTAGACAGTGATCTTTAAATTACATATTCCGTTCCCCGAATAAAACCTGATATATTTTGTGTGGAGATTGATCGAGGTCAGGACCTCTGTGATTCTCTTTAGGCGACCGATTACGTAATTAGGGGGAGATGAACCGTGTTTGTGCTGCTGCTTTGCGACTGCCCAATGCGGGAGCGGGATGTTCAAAGCGGGCGAAGCCGAAAGTCGTCAGTAGTCAGAGCATATTTCTGGTCGGGAGTAAGAAGGTTCGTTAGTCCCCGGAGTTATGTGTGGTTAGTGTATTCTTTCTATTTTATTTTGTTCGATTTACTTTATTTTGATTTAATGCCATCACGCTGTTTGAAAACACAATGATTCAAGAGATTCATTGTTTTCACTTTCACCTTTTGTCTACGGCCTATATGTTATGTTGTGTCATTTCTGGTCATTTAATGGTGCCGTAACACAACCCAAACCAGAAACAGGGCTTTTATTGTCTGTGTCCATCACACGACGGAGGTGAGTTTACACAAGAACGCATTTATTTTTCTGGTCAAACCACCGGTGAAGTGTGTGTGTGTGTGTGTGTGTGTGTGTGTGTGT
>NW_028178226.1:0-17423 GCF_964030765.1 Micromesistius poutassou | reverse complement strand
TTCAATTCCCAGATACTATTCAGATTTTTAGCAAACTATTGATCGACTTATGTCGCCTACTGCCGACTTTGAAGTCCATGACTCTGAGTGTCTCGTGGCATGCTAATACCTCTGGCCGGCAACCCTGCAGAAACAGCCACTTCAATTTGGACTGAAAAGTATGGGGATCCAGCTCAAGTCCAATCCCGGCTGACCTATTCCTTGACATTTTGGTATTGACATTTTCTGCAAATTAGAGGATGCGCCAGTGGCCTCTTTAAAGCACTCCACGGGTGATCACAGAGGGAAAATGAGCAGCACTTAACCTTTTAATTATTCTCTCTTTTACCTTGCTGCTAATCTGTGTGAGACAATCTGCCGTCGAGGTGAATCTGACTCAAAAACAGCTCCACGTCACACAAAAAGGCAATTAGGACTGCAATGATTTAAAAAAACGAAAAAGAAATGTCACTATTGGTACAAATGTAATCACGCCTGAAGCCCTCAAAAAAGCCTGTAAACCTAACAAATATCTAATACTATCTAATCGAATAATCGTATCATAATATCTAAAAGACACTCGAATAGAGAAATGTGTACTTCTCATTCTCCTCAAGACACTTCAGATGACCCAAGTATTTGATCTTCCTTCCTCCTCCTCCAAAGACCGCCACTTAAAAATGGTTTGATGGCCTAGTGTACCACTTTAAGCTAATCACAAGCACAGTTGAGATCCTATTATTGATTCGTTGAACGAAGAATGGGGTGTTTGGCAAAATGATATGGAGCCCTTCAAGAAAACCTATAATTTTGATAATTTATATCTATTTTTCCATGTGGAAGTGCCAAGTCATCAATCTGTAATCAATATTGATATATCATGGGAGAGAGGAGCTTTGTAACAGGCACTAGTTGTTTTTTACACATTACACACGATTAGGGGTGTAACGATACACATATTCGTACCAAAGTTTTTCAGTACGGGTCTGACGGTTCGATGCACGTTTCATTTCAGTACGTACCGATTTTTTTTTTTTTTTTTTGTGTCTTGTCTTGTCCTGATGTTTTGTGTTGAGGACCACAATAGAAATAAATCCTGGACTTTATTGTGTTTTTATCCTCAATTGTATTTTGATTATTTTATTTTTTTTCATTTGTGTTAGGCATTTGTTTGATACAATTTAATAAATCAAATAAAAATAATTGTTTAATAAAAATAAAATAATAAAAAACTGCTGTACCTAAAAACATACCGAACCGTGACTTAAAAACCGAGGTACGTACCGAATCGTGACTTTTGTGTATCGTTACACCCCTACACACGATCCATGCTTGTTCAAATTTCCTAAAGCACGTTCTCAATTCAATGAACCAACTAAAAGTGTGAAGTAAATGAAAGCGAAATTCAAAGTAATCGCTGTGACAGTGTGGTTTTCATTTCCATGTTGATATATTCTACTGACAGTGTTGGCATCGTGGACAAATAAGAGATTTCTCGTCCTGTCAGCTTTCCCAGCGGGCGCAATTAACTACGGAAGCACCGCATCCCCACCCCCCACCCCCACCACCACCACCACCACCACCACCACCGCCGCCACCATCATCAAGCTGGCCGCTTACGCGTTTAGACACCGAATCTGATTGAAGTGATTAGAACCAGGAAAATGCAACTCAATGGTTTTATGAATTTACAGAAGTAAAATGCTTTGAAAAGTGAGGGCCGTTCCACGCTGTCCTAAAGCTTGTTTTTTGTCTTCACAGCCTCCATAGTGGAGCAGAAGTGGTGGTGTCAGATGCACCCATGCCTGGACGGAGAGGAGTGCAAGGTCCTCCCAGACTTCAAGGGATGGAGCTGTGCCACGGGGAACAAAATAAAAACCACCAAGGTGAGTTAGGGTAGAAGTCACCGCCCTCCACCTTGCCACCAAAAGTTGCTAACTAGCTTGCCGCCCAAATGCTGCTCGCTAACTAGCTAGCCACCCAACAGTCAATCTACAGTCGTGAGCTAGCCAGCCAACCGACTGTCACCCAACTGTCGCTAGCTAATTAGCTAGCCACCCAACAGTCAATCTACAGTCGTGAGCTAGCCAGCCAACCGCCTGTCACCCAACTGTCACTAACTCCAGTAGCTAGCAGCATGTTCCCCACTTGTTGGGTTTGATGCAGCGCCGCAGTGGGTCCAAGGTCAACACACTTGAGTCTCTGGTTACTATTATCTTCCCTGCCATTACTTTAAAACGCCTCATGTTTGCAGTCACAGCACGGGCCCCCAGGGGCCTATAAACCAGGGGCCGGCATGTCGCCTCGGCGCCGCCCAGGCCACTTCGAGCGCCCCAACTGTCCATTTGCTCACCCTGGGCCCGGGTTGCTTTTAACGTGGTAACACGATGCCTGCATCCTTCCTGTGTTATGACGACCCCTAGACTTGAGCTCTGCCTCCCTCTGTGTGTGCTTAATTATTAAAGATGTCCTCCTTCTACCTGCCCGGTCTAGGGGCTGGAGCCTCGATGTATTGATCCAGAGGGTTTGACAGTAGCCCTAGTGTTTGGCAGTTATTTATTTATTTGAGTGTTTTTTTTTCTCTCCGTTCTTCATCCGAGCTGGTGTATTGATACATTGATCAACCGTAATGACCTCAGGCAAGTGTTAATTTCGCCCGTGTATGAAATCTAAAACGTGTGTCGTTTTTTTTTTGTCTTCTCTCTCTCTTGTTCTTCGTCTTAATCTTCCTCATCGTGACTCATCGGGGAAGATATCGCCTGACAGAGACCAGCTATGGTAACCTTGTGGGGACGCACAGCACGGTTCAAGGTGATAAATACGTTTGATTTGTTCTAGGTTATGAATTATTTTAATATTGTCTGTGTCAGGGCTCATTATTTTCATTGGTCACTTCATATAAATGCAAGGGAATAGCTTTGTATTCATTATAACAAATGTATGATTAATAAGAATGAGGAATCACTGAATTGTCACGTATGCCGCTACATTAATGATTGCTGTCAAATTTACTTATATTATACATATATATCAAATGCGGTACAAGGAGTAGAACAATCTGTCATCTCACAGATGCACGAACACCCACACCTCATTTATGTAACAGAAAATAATATATATAATATGTATAAATCAACCTATATCTATGTTTCGAATTCAAAACAGACTGCGGCTGAAGTTTAAAGAACATCTCATGTAACATCTTGACTCATATTTAAGTAGTTCAAAAACAAACACAATGTTGATTTATCCAATACTACAAAGTTAACGACATGACCCAAAACAAATACCTTAACGCCTTAAACTCTGAGCTTTAGCGCTGAAGTTTGACGACATGAAGTAAACAGGCGTAAGTGACAAAGCACCCAGGTAACACGTAGAAGAAGAACAGCCAGATTCCAATTCAGTCGTGTTATGGTTGCTCCACAAGCAAGTGTCTCCAACCAAAAATCCCGCTCAGAATTCCCTCCCTTCCTCCCCACGCCTCTCAATGCTCTCGCACGGCTTCTCCGCTCTTTGTGTTTCTTCGCGATGAATTATTCTCAAATTAGCACTACATTAATCACAGCGACAGCTCAGAATGTACTGTAAATGACACTGTAAAGCGGGCAAGGGTGGAGAGGGTGGTGGGCGGTGTATCAAGGCCCACGCCTTCGGTCTAAATGTATGCAAAGTGGTGCAACAACCTTAATCTGTGTATACCACTGCTTCTTTTATATGATTATGGAGCAGCTCCAATATGAAGTTTGCCGAAGCCCGCTTGAACTGTTTTGCCTGAGAGCGCGCGTGCACGTGTGTGTGTGTGTGTTGTCTGTGTGTGTTGCTTAATGCAATAGAAGATGATTTATATTTTGTGCCGCCTGGCATTTTTTTCCTCCGCTCTGGCTTTGTTCTGTTCGGTGTCAAATCCCTCTACGTGTGAACTGAACCAGCGAGCACGTCCGCACGTTCCACGGCGCTCTCCTCGCGGCTCACTCTCCGCCAGTTCAGTGTTGACGAGTGTGACAAGTTTTGACTTGATAGCCAGCTGTCCTCTTGTCCGTCTGTCAAACCCCCCCCCCCCCCCCCCCCACTAGAGCTAGCTTGGCGAGGCGTTAGGCTAGCTAGCAGAGCGCTGGGGTAGCTAGCGGTCGTTGTTGTCAGTGGGCCGTGGGGGAAGGGGGGGGGGGGCTACACGCCTGCCTCTCTGCTTCTCTACAGAACACGTCGAGCCGAGAAGCTGTCAGTCAGCGAGAGAGAGCTTCAGGATGGGCAATTTAATCTCCAGCGGAGATCCGTGGGGCCTGTCAGCTTTAAACGCGCCGAGAGGGAAACCACCATTTGTGGGATGAGGCTAGCACTTCCCCTCGCCCGTTTATCACAGTGAACAAACAGCGGTAGCTTGTGTAGCAGTTTGCCTTCTTCAGTGTTTTTTTTGCCCTAGTCCTACATGACTTATTGAAATACACAATACTTCCGTATTGATTCAGTGGTAGATGTTCCCCGGTGCAATTCCCCAGTCATGCATTTAAACTACTTTTAGTTGTTTTTGTAAAATGGTCGCTGAAGTTTTTCTTTGTACATTAATCCTTTCGTCAGCACTTTCCCCCTCAGTTCCTGAGTGCAACACCAGTGCCTATTCTGTGATTTTTATCACAAGTTGAATTAGCATATTTCAAAACTCTCCCATTTAGTTGTCTATTATTACTGTGGACAAGCACCCATTTCTTTATTGGAACCTATAGTGTGAGGCATTAGTCCATTTAGGAGCATTAAATAGAAAACTGAATATAACAATGAGTGCCTTCACAAAATGACCGTGGAAGTAAGTAAAAAATGATGGGATAAAATATATAGGGATGAAATGCAGCAGCAAAAAAAAAAGCCATGCGGTTCAAATTGAATTAGATGTGAGGCACTACAAAAGAAATATAATTATTTTTATACATCAACACCTCTGTGCGCTTCCCCAAACTTGATTATAATACCAATTGTTGCCGTGCGAGTCGTGCTGGAGTCAAGGAGAATGAGCGGCGAGGGTTTTGAACAGTGCAGACATACCGACAAAGCAATTTGGTTGGTATCTGAGCTTCTTTTGTTAGGTCACCGAAACCTACCCTTGATTTTCTTTGATTAATCATTTGATTTTCTGTGTGAAAACCGCATTCCAGAAGTTTATCATGACTTTAGTACAGCATCTAAATAATAAGCGGAAATAAATTGACGATAAAAAAATAGTTCTTTTTTTCATTTCAGGAGAAATTGGTGTGCTTTATGTATGCTTCTCATCCGAACATAATTACTTAAACGGTGCCCAGTGTCTAATTAGTACCTAATTGTTGGTGTAATTTACATTTTCATGGTTCAAGGTTTAATAAAAAATTCCTTGGACATAAATGTTCTGTGAATCTTTTTTCTTTCATTGAATTGACTTTCTATTTTTTTTTTTTTGATTTCTTCAGATGAAATCCAAGGCATCTTCAACAAACACAGGACAGCAGATGGGGGCCAAGGACACTTCATCCAATAGAGAGCTCGCTCTCATTTTGGGACTACAGTTACTCCTTATAAAAAGAACTTTGAATTATTTAACTGAAACCACCAATCGACGTCCGTGCTGAGCGGAGAAAAAATGGATTAACCCGATACTACACTGATTATTTAGTTGACTGAGGCTTTCCTTTCGAAAGAGCATATAAGAATCGCCACTACGGACAATAGGACCTCTTTTAATCCTCTTGTATTGTACTGCTTGTAGTTATATACAATGGTGACTTTTGCCTATATGTTCATTTATAGAGTAATATATTTCCTTTTTTAAACACACAACCAGGGTGCAGAATAGAAAAAAATGACCTCCACGTTGCATATATTATCCTTGGTTGGACTGTATGTGATGCCACAAACAAAATAAGAGTTAGATTGTTTAAAAATGATGAAAATATAATAAGTCACATCTTATCATACATTTGAACTGTATTACTCACAAAGCCCTGTAAGCCTAAATATTGGTTACAGTTGGACCTATGGAGAATAGATCTATAGATCTAATATCTATGGTCTATTCTCCCAGAAATATTGATTACAAAATCAACTGATTAGAGAGTTTGAAGTAAATCATAAATACATGGATCCTAAGCTTTGGTCATGATAATTATTATACATGTCCACAGAAGATATATATACAGTAATTAATTTCAGCAGTGCAATTGTACCACTTTGTAATATACTTGTACACTGTATGGTGCAACGTTCCATGCGCCGACATTTGAGTTAATACAGCTCAAAGCTAACCCCAGTTAATTAATCAGTTCCTGCTCATTCTGCCCAATACCTTTGTCATATAATGTTGCGAGTGTGGAGCCCAATGCCTTGCTGTAAATTTAATTAAATTCAGTTAATGCTCACCTCAATATGGGTCGGGTAATTGTGGGGTGTTTAAAAATATATATATATTTTCAGGGACAACTTAAGCTTGTGCTGCTTTTATTTGGTTTAGTTTTTCCTTCCAGTATATATCGCTGTCACTTCCTGTGTCTGTGCGAGTGACCTCCTTCTCAAACAATAAAGTATGGTTGTGTAACAAAATGGACTGGCATTCATAGAGTATTGCTGTTTCACTGGTTGCCTTTTGATTATTATTTTCTTTTTCTACTATTTACTATTGATTTCCCTGTGTTTGGCTGCCTGAACACTTCAAGCCAAGGTAAGTGTATGTGTAGCTATGCACAGAGGCAATAAAAGGTGCTTTGCCGAAATATAAAACAAAGACAGGGATTACCAAGACAAATAGAAACATAGTCAAAATGTACCCTCTAGCTTACATTTATCTTGGCAATCAGTTAAATATTGAGGTTTAAATTAGATTATAGCTTACAAAACAAGCACGTTAATACGGCACATAGTAAACAATGTACAGAGTCAGATTTGACCTATGCATTGTTATTGGTTAAAGAGAGGAACTTGATAGAGCGAGAGGTTCCAAGCCAAGGAAATGACATCTAATTAAAACACAAAAAGCTATTCAAGGGCAATAATCAGTGAGGGGTTAAGATTCATCCCCTGATCCTCAGCACGGCGTGCAATGACATTTTAGCAGTGGAATATTAATGTTTGGAGCTGGCTCCGCAGAGAGAGCCTCCTCACATTTCCTCTGGGTTCTGTTCTGTGTTGAGTTTGGGTTGAAACGTGGTTCTGCAGCTTCTGAAAGCTAAACTTCTGAAGACGTGTTCCGCTTTTCGGAGAAGCATAAAGAGTGTGTGTGTGTGTGTGTGTGTGTGTGTGTGTGTGTGTGTGTGTGTGTGTGTGTGTGCGCGTTTGTGCATGTGCGCATGTGTGCACGTGGGTACGTGTGTGTGTGTGCGTTTGTGCATGTGCGTGCGCGCATGTGTGCACGTGCGTACGTGTGTGTGTGCGTTTGTGCAAGTGCGTGCGCGCATGTGTGCACGTGCGTACGTGTGTGTGTGTGTGTGCGTTTGTGCAAGTGCGTGCGCGCATGTGTGCACGTGCGTACGTGTGTGTGTGTGCGTGTGTGCGCATGTGCATGTGTGTGTGTGAAGAACTCCAATGGACGCTGCCTGATGCATAGTTAACTGTAATTTTCTCCCGCCCCACTGCCCCAAACCACCGAAAGCACAGAAAAAAACCTGTAGAAAGTAGACCTTTATAGGCACCAAAGATGTGCAGATTTATTTCAAGAGCCCAAAGGGAAATTTAGTCTATTGCCCAGCTGGATATCTGCTTATTAGAAACCCTAGCACTCCTGTCATAAAGGGATGTGGCTATACATAATACCGTTATTCCATTAAGAGCCTAAATTATAGTTACAGGAGAGAAGGGGAAAAAGAGGTAAAATTACAGTTCAGGTCTGGCTTTTTCCTGCCCATTTTATCCCCCTCCTGGTATCTCTCAGGTTTGAACGTTTCTCTTCAGGGAAATTACGGTGCAGCAGCTGGAGTTAGGGCGAGTTTAAGGACATGGCCGCTGCGGTTTTCTCTGTCACCCTTGCAATTCATTTATCCATCTCATTTATCTATCTGTCCGTCCGTCTGTCCTGCCATCCATTCCCTATCCGAAGTATCTCCATTCATTTATCTATCTAATTTATCCATCAGCCCTCTCATCCTCTAGCTACAGTACCTCTATTCATTTATCTAATAGAGCTGTCTGTCTGTCCGTCCTCTTTGTACAGTATCTACATCCATCTATCATCAACCTATCCTCTTTCTAAAGTCTCTCATCCATCTATCATCAACCTATCCTCTTTCTAAAGTCTCTCATTCATCTATCATCAACCTATCCTCTTCGTTCAGTATCTCATCCATCTATCATCAACCTATCCTCTTCGTTTAGTATCTCATCCATCTATCATCAATCCATCCTCTTTCTAAAGTCTCTCATCCATCTATCATCAATCCATCCTCTTTGAACAGTATCTCATCCATCTATCATCAACCTATCCTCTTTGAACAGTATCTCCCTGCATCTATCATCAATCTATCCTCTTTGAACAGTATCTCATCCATCTATCATCAACCTATCCTCTTTGAACAGTATCTCATCCATCTATCATCAACCTATCCTCTTTGAACAGTATCTCATCCATCTATCATCAATCTATCCTCTTCGTTCAGTATCTCATCCATCTATCATCAATCCATCCTCTTTCTAAAGTCTCTCATCCATCTATCATCAATCCATCCTCTTTCTAAAGTCTCTCATCCATCTATCATCAATCCATCCTCTTTCTAAAGTCTCTCATCCATCTATCATCAATCCATCCTCTTTGAACAGTATCTCATCCGTCTATCATCAACCTATCCTCTTTGAACAGTATCTCCCTGCATCTATCATCAATCTATCCTCTTCGTTCAGTATCTCATCCATCTATCATCAATCCATCCTCTTTCCAAATGACCTCCGTCCCTCAATTCAGTCTCAGCTGGTTTGTTGATGCAGACAGTGTGTTAATAGTGCCGCGTCTTCCCAACCAGAAGACTCCACACCCAGAAAAGGTGTGGAGTCTTCTGAGTCAACGCACTGATTGGGGTCATTTAACACATTTTAGTGGATATAGTATCGTAACTATTTTAATGGACCTTAATACAACCATTTGAAAATTCCATGACTGAATGTAGTACATTTATCTATCCTGCTAATCATCACACACCCACACGTTTTCCAGTAATTAGTCGGTTGGACTCGTTATTTCTCACTTTTTTTTTTCCTTCTTATTTTCATAGGAAAGACTGGAGCCTGTATGTTGTTTTGACTTGCTTGTGAATACCATGTGTCTGCATGATATAACCACATAATCCTGCTATCGTTATTATTATTTTAATACATTTAATATGGTTGGTTCAATAGATGACGCAGATTCACGTCGAATGACATCAATCCATCCCAAAAAAAAACATTGTGAAACGGCTTATGTGGTGATAATGAGCAGGAGACAATATTAATACATGTTTTTGATGGAGCGTTTGAGAGTTTGTGTTTTAAATTGAAAGTGGACCGAACATTGTGCGTCACATTTTTTGCACACCTCGCCAGGATCAACACGGCAATAAATAGGTAAGCTGTCAGGATGGTCACAGCAAAACAAATCACCGGTCTGCTCTCAGAAAAGTTTCTCTCAGACTCATTATTAGCACAGTGTACGAAGTAAAAGTAGAGGCGGAATGCAAAGAGACATACCTGTCAGGAGACATCAACGCACTGATGCGTGGGGAGTCAGGCGGCACGGTCACAGCCACAATAATGACTGGTCTATAAAAATAATACAAGAAATACACAATACAATGTTCATGGTCTGCACTCATAACAACAGCACTGGAATCCAACAAATCCAATAAAAGGGTCAATTGTTGTGTCTGACTTATAATGAACACATCAGGTAAATGACATTACAAAACAGCACTGTAGCTACATCTATATTGCATTGAAATGTACTTTTAAGAAATATATATGATATAGGACGATATAATACAGTCATACCTATATTATATATGACAAATATAAAGTTGAACTTACATGGCGACCGAACCGAACTTTGGCTGGCTAGCACCACTTGCTGCACGTGACCACACTAATAAACACAAAAATGACACTCGTCTTGAACATAGAAGCCGTAGTTTTTCGATAAAAGAGGGTTCGTTTATCGAACAACTGTAATATACCATCATTTCGTGGGGAACACGAATGTGTTTGTACATGTTTATTGACACAAGTAGTAGGATATGTACGCTGAACAGACCTGAGGGGTGCTCCATCAACCAGGCTAACTTCGAGTTGCGTCGTCATCGGCTAGAGTTGCGTTCCATTAATTAAGTTAATTAATTAATTAAGTAACCATGGCAACTTATCCGACCAAACGAACCTGGTCGGTACTAGCAGGCAAACTGTTAGGGCTTAGTTGATCGGTGTTTTAAGAGATAGAGAGAGATAGAACAGAAGTCCCTTCTGTCGGCAACAAGTGTACCATCAGATGGAATACCCTTCTGCTGTCAAACGTTTCTCACTTGCGTCTACTACTCTACTCTGGAGGACTGGAGCCCGGCGAACCATCGCGAGATTTCGTAGAGCAGGCCAAAACACGTAGGGAGGGAGGAGGGGGTCTTTAGAAACCCTGCTATGTTAGAAACCCCACACGTGTTAACAACTAAGTAATGCCATAAAATATGTTCAACGAAAAAGTCATTGTCAGATTTAAATCACAATTTTATCTCAGTTTGAATTCAACAAATTAATGAAAAATATATTGACTTTGTTCTCCCCACATTTTGAAACCGAAATGTTTAGTCCCAAAACTCGATAGATAGATAGTTTATTAAACCTTTATTAATCCCCCTTAGGAGAAATTCACCAGCTGTACAGTGACCAGCAGTACAGTGGGGAAAGAGAGTGCGAAACAAAGAGTATATATACAAATAAAATTTACCAATTTGAAATAAAATATAATAAAGAACTATTAGAATGAAGATAAACATACTATATATATTATATATATTATTATTATATATATACTATATATATTGAAAGAAGAGATTGAAAATTTCCACGTCCGGGGATTTAAACCACGCGTCGCTACTGGACCCATGTCCTACAGGCTGCAGCCACACCCTACTTGATAATTGACTTGTTAATACTCTCCCTGTTACACACAGTGTCACAACCAATTACACTTTAATAACATGACGGGGCAGCCCAGGGAAGCAATGATAATAATAACCCCCCTTAAAAAAATGAACCCCCCCCCCCCCCCGCCCACGATGTAAATTCCCACGAAACGCCTCGGAGCAACGGCATTGGCGGTTGCTATGACAACACGGGTGGAGACCAGGGGGTGCCCGGTTAGCCCAGTAAAGTCATCTTCCCAAACGAACCTTTTCGAACGAGCGACGCATGCGTCGATGACACAGCGGCAAATCACACGCCCATGAGCAATGTGTGCGTCTCCCGCAAAGGGCTTAAAGATGTGATCCCTACCTGATCCCTAGTACCTACCCTGGAAATCCTGGAGTTCTCGCGAGAGCACAATTTGAATTTGCTCAGCGAGTCACTCTGGGAACGAGCAATAAACTCACTCCCTCGATTCCCCTGGCCCCCAGAACATTAACCAATCACATCGGTGTATCTGATATAGGCAATGCCAAAAGCGTTGCTGGATACGGCAAGAGTCTTATCTATTGGTTAGCAATCGCTGGTCTGGATACGTCCACCCCTTGTATTCTTCTGATTGGTCGTAGTGTTATCCAATTGCGTGCAGTGATATTTTCAAATGCATGCTTGGTGCCCGCCCCTCGAGTTGGGTCATTTTCATTACTCGTTGCCAGACCCTACAGCTTTTTAGACGTGGGTCTGAAATTAAACACACACACACACACACATGGATGGGGCTAACGTTGACATTACTACATTACACTCAAGTCTCGAGTATGGCGACCGATTGTTATTGTGATGCGAGTGCGGGCGAGGAATTGATTGTCAGCGCAGCGGAGGGGAAGGCGCGCGCGGCAGAATGTGCTCCACTGCACTCGACGCAAAAACAAAATGGAAGACTGGATCTGTTAATTAGCTGCAGTGGATCACGGTCGACCCGCCTGCTCCCCGCAGAGTGAAACGTACCTCACAATGCCTGTGTGCGTGTGTGTGTGTCCCTGTACCTGTGTCTGTGTGTCTTTGTGTGTGTCTCTGTACACGTGTGTGTGTGTCTCTGTACACATGTGTGTGTGTGTATATCTGTCTCTACGTGTGTGTGCGTCTGTGTGACTCTGTACATGTGTGTGTGTGTGTGTGTCTCTGTACATGTGTGTGTGTCACTGTACGTGTGTCTGTGTGTCTCTGTACGTGTGTCTCTGTAAGTGTGTGTGTCTCTGTACGTACGTGTGTGTGTCACTGTACGTGTGTCTTGGTGTCTCTGTACGTGTGTCTCTGTAAGTGTGTGTGTGTCTCTGTACGTACGTGTGTGTCTCTGTACGTGTGTGTGTCTCTGTACGTACGTGTGTGTGACTCTGTACATGTGTGTGTGTCTCTGTACGTGTGTGTGTCTCTGTACGTACGTGTGTGTGACTCTGTACATGTCTGTGTGTCTCTGTACGTGTGTGTGTATCTCTGTACGTGTGTGTGTGTGTCTCTGTACCTATGTGTGTGTGTCTCTGTACATGTGTGTGTGTCTCTGTACGTGCGTGTGTGTGTCTCTGTACATATGTTTCTCTGTACATGTGTGTGTCTCTGTACATGTGTGTCTCTGTACGTGTGTGTGTGTCTCTGTACGTACGTGTGTGTGTGTCTCTGTACATGTGTGTCTCTGTACATGTGTGTGTGTGTGTCTTAGCGTGTGTGCGGGCCTGTGATACGTGGTGATCACCGTGTCATCCTGACACTAGTCGAAGGCCCAGGAGAGCTTCAGACACACACACACACACGGAGAGATAGTGGTTAGTGGGTTGGATTCCCTGAGCTAAAACGTTACTGCCTACTCTGCACCCTTGGGCATGTTGCCTATAGATCTCCTGCCTGCTCAGTAATAACATGAATCTGACTCGTTTGAGGTTATGGCGGATGAAAGCAGACTTTTTCTATTGGAAGTATTTTTACACACCAGAGTACCTACGGTAATACAAACAGTGAATACATACCTCCATACCATTCCCGCCTCGACTTTTAACACCAGGACTCCCACACTCCATTAAAGGTGATTCTTTTTTTTTTTTTGCGCCACCAAGGGATGATGACAATCGATTTCTCCGAGCGGTTTCTGTCCTCGGCGTTCCGACTCACAACACAGGGACCTTGGGAAGAAGCAGGGGTCTCTGGAGCACGATTAAGGCGGCGCTGCTCAAGGGCACTTAGGCCGAGTCGGATTGGCAGCCAGTTGTATGACACGACTAGAGTGCACAGCTGAGTACACAAGACAAGAGACAACAGTGCCGTCCCACAGCTGGGAGACTAACACAACACAACACAAGAAATGAACTGGAATTGAAAGCCCACTCGATCCAGATCTGGCAACCTGTATGGTTTCACTATCTCCAGTCCGTCTTCCTGATTGGCTGATCCCCCCCCCCCAGAACTACCAGGATCAGGGTTTGTGTTTTGAACTTTCAGCAAATACGTTTACATTCAGGGCATTATTTGGCAGGCGCTTTTATCCAAAGCGACGTACATTTGTCAGAAGAAAGAGAAACAACAATATATCTCTGTCGGTACAGTAAGGATGTTCATAGAACCGAGTGCCGAGCACTAACCTTCACTAGGTTAACCCCACTCCCCGTTTACAACAAAGATAGCTAGGATAAGAGCATTTCATTCAAGAGCTCACACTCAAATACAATGCACGGTTAAACCACATGGAGAACGAAGCTCTTGAGCAAGGCGTCGTAGTCTTTGGAACCCGAGGTTGTCTGGCTGGAGGTTTTTCATCGATACATTGCAAGAGGGCAGACGAACCAGCCAGTCCAACAACATGGATGTAAATGAGCATCTCTGAGTGGGTTTCCTGGGGAATTGCTTTATAATTGCTCTATTAGTTATTGATGCCAGGACAAGCGTGGCGGTTTAATTTCTAATTCAAAACCTTGTTAAAGAGTTGGATAATAACGCAACCAAGGCTGATGTGCTGCCAGAGACAAGAAAAAATACGAGGGCAGCAATTGCTTACAACTCAGAGTCTCTCGTGGTCAATACATGACAAGGAATGTAGCTCTTGTTCTTATGTGGGTGAAAATCATTTGAATTGCGGCTCTAAATTAAGACGCTCCCAAAAACCGCTTGACGGAACAAAACCGAGACGTGCCGCGAATTAGCATCTTATTAGCATGAGATAACCGTTAGCATCAAGCTGCTTCTCTGTCACACTTAAATACAATTTTACCAAAACAAATTCACCCCCTCAAAAAAAAAAAAAAAAAAAAAAGCGGGGGGGGGGGGGGCTCCTAGTGGATTTGCGTTCCCTCAGATGTATCTGAATAGAATCAAAGGAACGTGCACAGACACCAGAGCAACACCAATGCATCCTCCGCAGTACGAATAACATCTTCATGGGCTACGGACGAGACGAGAGAGAGAAAAAAAAAAAAATAACATCCCGTTTGTCAAAAGCTGTCGTTCATTGTTGTCAGCGCTGAGTGACACGGCGTCGTCCATTATCATGCTAATGTTGCGCCTAATTTCCTTAGCGGTGGCGATGGAAGATTAGCTCCCAAAGTGAACATTACATCCCCGAGGCTACAAAGGGGGGAAACAAATGGTTAGCGGCGTGCGCTATTAGCGCGCTAGCGGGGCCCTCCACCTGCACACACCTGCCCGTCCGTCCGTCCGTCCGTCGCCGGCCAGCCGGGGCGGAGAGAGAGAGAGAGAGAGAGAGAGAGAGAGAGCCAGCGCGTCCACACAACCGCGTCGCTAATAGCCATTTGCGCCGACCATTGTGTGTGTGTGTGTGTGTGTGTGTGTGTGTGCATTGTGCGACCATTGTGTCGTGCGTTTTCATTGTCTGGGTCGTCCCGTCGAGCGCGTTGTTATCGCCGCTAGCGACAATAGCCGCCGCGGCGGGCGCACAAAGCAA
Source organism: Micromesistius poutassou (assembly GCF_964030765.1). Classification (NCBI taxonomy): domain Eukaryota; kingdom Metazoa; phylum Chordata; class Actinopteri; order Gadiformes; family Gadidae; genus Micromesistius; species Micromesistius poutassou. The sequence goes on along the minus strand of NW_028178226.1, from coordinate 2,401 downwards.
ACCGCCGAGCGTCGGCAATCACCACCCGGCGCCACAAGTGGTAAAATAACGTTTTCGTTTTTTTTTTTTCTTGAAAAGCGAGTCATTTTAATAACTGTCAGATTTCTTTATTTCTCGCGGCGCATCAGCGCACGGGGGTGGGGGGTGTGGTGGGGGTGGTGGTTGTGGGGGTGGGGAGATAGCGATGAGGCCGCTGCCTTTGTCAGCTTTGTCATCTTTGTTGTTTCCCCCCTGACAGACGCTTTATCTGCCTCATGAGAATATTGTGTCCCACCCCCCCCCCCCCCCCCCCACCCGCCCCTCCCCCGCCCAGCCCTGCCCCCCCCCCCCCCCCCCACCCACACCAGGGTCACTCCTACTCCCTCGTATTCCGCCTTTATTGCGAACCGATTTCATCACCTTTTGAACTCGGCCAGATGGCCGGGAAATTATTATTATTATGCTTCACTGCATGAGGAAATATACCCGTGTACGAACGTGTGTATGTGTGTGTTTATGTGTATGCATGCATGTGTGTTTGTGTGTCTGTGTGTTTACGTGTATGCATGTATGTATGTATGTGTGTCTGTGTGCATGTATATATGTATGCATGTATGTGTGTATACGTGTATGCATGTATGTAAGTACGTATGTATTTATATATGTATGTGTGTATGTATGTGTCAGTGGAGGCTTCTCCAGTGAGGAGAGGGAGGAAGATCCTCCTTAACATTGTTGAGAATAAAAAGTGTAGATTGCCCAGACTACTGTAATGAATTAATGCCCTTAAATATGACTACTTTAATGCCTTTTTATATGTAATGTCTATTGAATATTACTTTGGGGTGGACGTTCCTCCCTCGGCCTCCATTGACTCCCGTTCATTTCTCGGGAACTACTGGCCGGTGGATAACATGGGGGTCAATGGGAGAGAGGAGGAAAGTCCTCCTCTGAGTGGGTGGGACTAGCTAAGGGATCTGAATCGCGTCAACGTCTATTCACGAATAGGCTGGAGCCCTGGCTGCGCTATGAACCAATAAGCAGGAGCCCTGGCTGTGGAGCAGCCCGGAGGGAGGGTTTATCCCCTCAAGTTTCTACTCTCTAGGCTACGAGAACCAACGAACCCGCTCGTATGTCTCGTTTCCACAGCGGTGCGCTACTGTTCGTTGCGGTACAGAGCGGCTCTGTTCGCTTATATTGGCGTTTCCACCGAGCGGTGCAGTTCAGTTCGCTTATATTGGCGTTTCCACCGCCAAAAGTCCGCCGAAATAAACACGCTAAGTCTACCTATATTTCGGTACTCCACTGTTGGGTTACCAAGCCGTCTGAAAGGGTGGCGAAAATGTTACTAGTTACACACGCCATTATTCTGAAATCACTTAAAAAGTATCCCGTTTGGTATGACCAGGTTACTGATATCTTTGCAACACAAACAGCGAGGAGAATTGACTTGATCTATAAATGAAGTCCCTCAATCTTATTTGGCTTAACACCATGACCAACATTCTGAAACGTCCATTAACATCCACATTTGCCTCAAACAATGTTAGGCTTACAGCCAATGTCAATAGTTGTGAAATGATGCTCTTGTTGTTCTTTTAATTGTTTGTTACTCTGACCGCTAGGCCCAATGATAGGCCCATATTTTTTTATTTAGTTTTACAAATCAAGAGTAGACCTGCTTTGACTAATTGGCTTTGCATCCTTTCCTTCTGCCCTTGTCCAAGACATGCTGCCCACCAGCTTTAAAAGCACAATGCTGCCACTGGTGGATTTGTATCAATTTTATTCACATAATTATCCCTCCCTGCTATTTTGTAGTTCACCAAAACACCCTGAAACAACTTGATTCTCACATACTTATGCCAGTCCTTCCTCCCTCACTTTAAAAACCACCAGCCGCCACTGGTATGTATGTATGTATATATGTATGTATGTATGTACAGAGTACACATGTATGTATATATGTATACATTTATGTATGTATGTATGTATATATGTATGTGTGTATGTATGTACGTACAGAGTACATATGTACGTATGTATGTACGTATGTATATATGTACTGTATGTGTGTATATGTGTATGTATGTATGTACTGTATGTGTATGCGTGTATATGTTTATGTATGTATGTATGTACAGAGTACATATGTATGTATGTATGTACAGTATGTATGTATGTATGTATGTATGTATGTATGTATGCATGTATGTACAGAGTACATGTATGTATGTATGCATGTATGTACAGTATGTATGTATGTATGTATGCATGTATGTATGTACAGTATGTATGTATGTATGTATGTATGCATGTATGTATGTATGTATGCATGTATGTATGCATGTATGTATGTATGTATGTATGTATGCATGTATGTACAGAGTACATGTATGTATGTATGTATTAAAGACACCGT
>NW_028178227.1:0-14416 GCF_964030765.1 Micromesistius poutassou | reverse complement strand
CCCCCTCTCTCTCTCTCTCTCTCTCTCTCTCTCTCTCTCTCTCTCTCTCTCTCTCTCTCTCTCTCTCTCTCTCTCTCTCTCTCTCTCTCTCTCTCTCTCTCTCTTTCTCTCTCTCTGTCTCCCTCTCTCTCAGGGGGTCTTGTGCACGCTATGTGCTTTTAATTCAATAGGAGAAAAGGCAGCGGGGGGCCAGCTCTCCGTGTGCGTTACATCTTGCCACCCCCGAGAGAGAGGGTGCTACATGGGCTCGGTACGAGGAGCAGAAATAGAGCGCTGGTGTAAAATATGGAGATCAAGCTGGGCTTGAAGCACGTTGGGATGCCAGACGATGCGCTGCAGCTGCTGGAGGAGGTGGAGGAAAGACTTAGAGCAGCACATTTCAGCAATGAGGTCTCCTCTTAGGAAAATAATCTCGACGGGACGTATTCTATTTTTATTGTTTATATTACGTAACCTTGAAACATAATGTAATATATCTCCCATAGAAATACATCTGTCTCAGATGTCTACTTCCCCGAGACATGTTTTTGGCTATTTTTGGTACAACAATTTTAAAAACCATTAAACCCCACCAAACATCCTTGAGGCTACCTTAATTCCTGCCAACATACCCCGCCACTTAATTTCCATAACCCTTAGTTGTGGTGGAACCCACAAATCACGCATCAGAGCGCGGGGGGGGGGGGCAGTGATTGCATCGACTGCAGACAGGATCTGGATCTAGCAGCCAGGGACTCTGATCTAGGTCATGGTGTGAGCGGTAGGATGCTGTGTTCTTATATATTAATACATATACTGTACCAAGTGGGAATCCTTCTGAATAATCTTGTTAAGCATCTCGTCTAGAGGCCATGACGACTCAATACATTCCGTTCTTCATGGCACCTGGGTAGCATGGACTGTATGCAGGACTGTAGAATAATGCTTTGAGCGATCATGGTTTCTAGAAGAGCTTGATCTAGAAGAGATATGGGGCACATGGCTCGAGGGCCCAGGACTGGCCCGTGGACCGTCTCCATCGGGCCCGTCACTCAGTGTTTCCTACAAATAGACATCACTTGGGCGGGCCTCCCAGGTTTATTAACGGCCGCCAAAATATATATGGCGACCCGTTTTAGCATTTCTTATTTATTTTTCTTATCCAACGCCATCTGCCATCGATCGTGTTTCCAATACGTAAGACCATTATTATACTATTTCAAATGTCTAAATAGTTTTGTATTACAATGTAGAGCGGGCGCTTCGTTCGTGCTCTCTCTCTCTCACCAACACACTGACAACGGACCGTCTATGAATAGCCTCTCCTCTGTGTGCACACTCTGAACCAAAACATGATCCTGCGCAGGAGGAGGGAATGTTATATTGGACTCATATATTGTTTCAGTTCAGGAGGTAACAGTAGGGGGGGGAGGGGGCTTTGAGATGCTTGGATGGAGGAAGCAGAGAGTAAACCCCCTCAGGCAGGACCATAACAAAACAGGAACAATACATTAAGAGAAGACCTATTGGGGCCAAGGGATCACTCTGTATTTGTCCATTGTGCTCGAGAGACGATCTGCAATAATCAAGGTTAAAGTCAAGTCTTAGCCTGTTCAAGTGATAATCAGGTCTATTTACATAAAAAAGGACTTGTGTCCTAAACCCCTGCTCAAGACAATCATGTGTCGAGATGCACACGTGCACTGCAGACGTGGCTACAGCGATCTTCTGTAAAAAAAAAACGGATTGATTACAGGGCCCATCGTGTCAAGTCGTATTACAGCCGTTTATACTCCAAAAGGGTGACATCATGACAAGGTGTAGGCGTCCAGCACTCTCTCCTCCGTTGATCAGACCAGACATGGCCGCCAGCGGAGCTCTTCAGACCGGTACACCGAATATGGCCGTAATTAGCTTCCCGGCGACACATGGCGAGAGAAAGTCACGGAACGGAACACACAGATGCTTGTCGTCTTTGGATGACACAACTCAAGCGGTACAAAAACAGTTCCTCACCTTTCCTTTCGGCGTCATTGGGGCTTTGCGACGTGTTGATGCCCTTGGCGTTTTCTTGCTTGGTGGTTTCCTTGGCGACCGTTGAGCCTTTCAGCCTGGTCTTTGGAGTGCCGTGGGCTTTTAGCTTCTTGGCATGTTTGGTCCCCTTGTAATGGGCCAGTGCCTGGCTCTGCAGAGGGAACAGAACACAGTCAGAACAGTCTCGGATGAAAAGCAGTGTGTCAGTGATTGGCACCATGAGTACGGAGTTAGCCGTGTAGCCTAGCAGGGGGCAGTTCATGGGGCACAAAATTGTTGGTGGAGAGTAACTTCTAAAATGGTTATCGTCTCTTGGGTGAATTATGAATAATACAGGTAATAAAAATATGAATCAAAGCACTTTTTTGTGATCAAATGTTTTTATTCAGAATAATCACTTTCAAATTACAAACAATATGCTGAGACAAAAAAAGGGGTCCAGGACCAAAAAACACACAGGGAGGAAAGAAGGGAAGGGGAGGGAGACATAATAAAAACACAACAGTAAGAATGATGTCTGCAGCTTACTAATAAGTCATATAGAAACAGACATACACAAACACACACATAGATAAACAAACAAACAAATAACATTGACGGAGGAACAGTCATATAATAAGACATAAGGCACCAACCATATGTGCAAATAGAAGTAAGAAGGCTATAGCACACATCTACAGCATATCTTTCAAAGACTCAGCAATGTTGAGCCAAGTGTCCAAAGTCTTTTCTGATGCTCCATTTATACGAGCTGTAGAGATCTCCATATATATGAGATCCAAAAAGGAAAGGGTCCATGCTCGAATAGACAAGTCATGAGGTGGTTTCCAACAGGTTGCAATCATTCTCTTAGCGGCTGTAAGTCCGGCAAATGTAGCACGTTTTTGAATTTTAGAGAGCTGAAGCGCTGACAAATCATTTAGAATCAAAACACTGATAGTTACAGGTACAGTATCATTAATAAAGGCAGATAACTTAGATGCAATATTGTTCCAAAACTGACTAACAGGAGAGCATTCCCAGAACATGTGAAGATATGTACCTTGAGCTTTTAGTGGGCAGAAAGTGCATAATGGACTGGTAATTACTTTCATGTGATGCATTTTCACAGGGGTGAGATATGTCCTATGAATGAAATTGTAGTGAATCTGCTGATGGTGTGGATTGCGTGATACTTCTGGAATGTTAGACCATACATCATGCCAGTTGAGATCAATGTCCAGGTCTGGGCAATCACATTCCCAGACCCTCTCAATAGGAAGGCTGAGGCAGCCAGGTATCACCAAAAACTGATAAAGCTTGGATACCATACCGCTGGTTTTTTGCTGCATTGTAAATAATTTCTGGATAGGATGGATGGGTAAAGATCTCTGCCAGGGGACACCATATGCCTTGAGTGCTGATCTTAATTGAAGATAAAAGAAAAATGAGGAACGTGGTAGACTGAATGAACTTTGTAAGTCGGAAAAAGGTAACAAGCCAGTCTCGCTAAAAATGTCTTTTAGATAATGAACCCCCCTCTGTTCCCAATGTGGAGCTGTTATAGGCCTCCCACCAATCAGGAGTGCTTTATTGTTGAATAGTGGAGAAAGTGTATGCCAATTGCATGGTATATGGCAATATGTTTCAACCAATCTCCAAGTTTTTATAAGATGAGAGATAATGGGGCCAAAGCGCAACTGGCACTGTTTATTAGAGATATTGGCAAAAAGAACGTCATGGAGTGACCATGGTTCTGTCATAGCACTTTCTAAAGCACGCCAGCACACAGAGGTATCTGGGTCGAACCATGTAAGGAGAGGCCTTAACACAAAGGATCAAAAATAATGTTTAAAATTGGGAACTGAAAGACCACCATCCTCTTTCCTCCTCTGTAGAGTAGACTTTTTGAGTCTCGGCCATTTGCCATTCCAAATATATTTAGATACTGCTGACTCTAATTTGTGCCAATAATCAGAAGGAGGGGAAAGAGGTAGCATAGAGCTCACAAAATTAATCCTGGGTAAAACGTTCATTTTAACCACAGAGATACGGGCTTGAATAGACATGGGGAGACTCATCCATTTTTCCATATCTTTCAATATGTTGTTCCGAGCAACAGAATAGTTATTGAATCAAAGCACTTATTAATCAAAGCTGACGTATAGTTTGTTAAAGAAAAATTTATATTTTTGGAATAGAATATTGTGTTCAACCAAAATATAACTCCTTGCTCCACATGTTTGAAATACATGTTGTTTAATAAAACATGCCATTTTGCTTATTTATTGAATAGAATATAGTCTACAGCGATTCTTGTCCCTCAAAAACCAAGAAAAACGCCACGAGCACTTTAACTGATTTAATAAACAACCTATACAATTTTGCAGACAGAAACTTGACAGTCATGTGACATGGACGCATGCCTACATGGGCATTCACAATTTAACAGAAATTATTTTGAACCAACTATATATGGACCAACGTAGCTATACTACATTTTGGTTGGATACAGGGTTGTTTTGTGAGAAACTTTAATTTTTTTCTTCTGGAAGCAGTTCAGGTAAGCCTTCAGAAGAAAATTACTTCATGTTTAATATTACGAAGCTTCCTGAGGTCAGGCCCCCTTGGCAATGATTATTCCAAAGACGACACAGAGACATGGGGTCGGCTCGCCAATATCTTCAGCCAATTTTTCTCTTATGATTAAAAAACAGGTAAACAACAACACTGGAAGACCAGGGGGACGTGGAGGACCAGGGGGATGTGAAGGACCAGGGGGACCACGGGATGTGGGGGATGTGGGGGATGTGGGGGACCAGGGGGACGTGGAGGACCAGGGGGATGTGAAGGACCAGGGGGACGTGGAGGACTAGGGGTACATGGAGGACCAGGGGGACGTGGAGGACCAGGGGTACATGGAGGACCAGGGGGACGTGGAGGACCAGGGGTACATGGAGGACCAGGGGGACGTGGAGGACCAGGGGTACATGGAGGACCAGGGGGACGTGGAGGACCAGGGGGACGTGGAGGACCAGGGGGACTTGGAGGACCAGGGGTACATGGAGGACCAGGGGGACGTGGAGGACAAGGGGGACCAGGGGTACATGGAGGACCAGTGGGATGTGGAGGACCAGGGGGACCAGGGGTACATGGAGGACCAGGGGGACGTGGAGGACCAGGGGGACCAGGGGTACATGGAGGACCAGGGGGACGTGGAGGACCAGGGGGACCACGGGGATGTGGGGGATGAGGGGGATGTGGAGAACCAGGGGGATGTGGGGGACCAGGGGGACATGGGGGACCAGGGGGACGTGGGGGGCACTGCTGGCTCTCAGAACAAATAAGTACATAAATAAACAAGTTAGTAAATGAGCTCGGTGACCGATAGTGGTGGCTCGTTCGCGAACGAATCAGTTCGAACAAACGACTCTTTAAAACGAACAAACCGAACTGATTCGCCGCTCTCGTTCGTCGTCGTTCGTCTCGTTCGTTCTCCGAGACTCGACTCCCAGCTCCACCCACTAGTCGCTGACTTGCGAGTTGCCATTCGTTCACTGACTGTGTGAAGTCACGAGAGTCAGCCGGGCAACAACATCCCGATTCTGAACATGAAGCACTCCTCAGCTAAAAGGAACTTAGTTAATGTTGTGTTGATTGATGACCGTTTGCACCATTGCACGATCGTGATTCGTTTGAGAATGAGAACGAGGGAGGAGCTGAGTCTGACCGACTCGGCTGAGAACGTGATTCACCGCTACCGGAAATGCGAACGAACGAACGAACGAATGAACGACTCTTCTTGGCGAACTGACCGACGCGAACTGATTCTTTCAAACGAATCATGAAATCCACCACTAGTGACCGATGCATTTGGGGGGGAAGACGTTTAAGTCCCTCTCAGACGTCTTCTTGTTTGATGTGGTGCGGGAGGCTGGGGCTGTGTTGTGCTGAAGAACAGTGAAGGTAGCTTTGGACGCTTTCTACTCGGTGGTTTTCATAGTGGTAAATGCGTTTCTTCCTTTTGCGGCTCTTGTACAGTCACTGAGTCCATTGTAGGAAAGCACTTTGAGGCGGCTGTGATTTTTTTTGCCAGAAAACAAGCCTCTATAATCAAGTCAACATGATCGCCCGAGTGCATCTATTGATCGCAAAATAAATGTCCACTGGAAAGCGAAGCATGTCGACTGTTCAGCACAACACCATGAGCTGCACATCTAGGATATTTGTATGTCTGGGAATTTCATGTATTAACTTACAGCTGATGGAAATAATGGCATCAAAAATATGTATTCATTTTCCCACAAAATTGAAAAATAGCTCTCTTAGGTCCAAATTGGGAACCTTTAGTTCAATTACTTCAATACCACGATATATGAAAAGTACCTTTTCCAATTACATTGCTCAATTGTCAACTGTAAATCATTGACAGCTAGCTTTAGTTTTGGATTCAAAAGTCAATGTGAAACTCTACCATGGCAACCGCGACAAACAGTTCCTCCTTTTGAAAAGCTATGTCTCCCTCCAACCTCAGGTTTCATTCAGATGCCTCACAAAAGCAGTTCTAAAATTGCCATCTGACTGACGTTGGAAAGGGCCTCTAAGCTTTATTTAAGTTATTTTCCACTGTTTACAACATCACTCAAGATATTCTGATATTTTTTGTCACATTGAGAATCCGACCTGAGCTATCTTATGAAAATCAGACCGCTATGCTTCGATAAAGACAAATAACAACAAAGGGAACACAGTGGTGGAAAAATATCCAATGTTTACATCTCCATCACTTTGTTTAATTACCAAGGACCACCGGTGCCCTTGAGCAAGCACCGCTAACAAGACTGTGGTGTTAACCCTGGCCCCAGCAGCAGTGGTGGAGGAACAGGGAACCGGGCAGCAGTGGCGCATAGGCACCGGCTGTCAGGCAATCACCCAGCGGAGGGTTTTGGCCAATCAGGGCCGCATAGCCTCTCAAACACATGTCCCGTCCCGACGTATGTGGATATCTTTGTATACGTAGTGTATCCCCTGTACTGCCTTTGGGCCTTTGCAAATGCTTTTTAATCAAGCCTTTGCAAACTGCTTCCATACTGGATATTTTCCTTAAACCAACCTTGAAACCTGTCCTTTTTCCACTCTATGACAAGAGCTACAACTCATCTGCTGAGATGTCAAATGAACGTGTGGTTTCTCCAAGCCAACCGTTAAATGAAAAACAAATGTTTAGCCTATTAGTTTTATATAACCATGTTTCCGGGCGTGAAACACACATCCATAAATAAGCTGAGTTCATAAAGTTGCTTTAACGTCATTCCTTTTGGGGAAACCAAGATTCTTGTGGGGGGTTTTACGCCACCCCCCCACCCCTCTCCCCTAAGTGTGTCAGCAATGGGCAGATGCACAAGCAATAAAATATGTTGATGTTGTTAACTGGGGTGAACGTGTTGAGAACTCCTGAAAGTGGGCATGCGTGGGTTACAGAGAGAAGATGTGTGGAGAGGAGGAGAAGGAAAAGGAGGGGATGAGGGGAGGAGATGAGTGAGGCTGGGGGTTCTAGGTGTTGAAGTCTGTGAGGAAAGAGAGGAGAGGAGGAAACTATCGGAAGGGGGAGATGAATAGGGAGGTAATGGAGGGGGAGAGTGGAGAGGGGGCAGATACATAGAAGAGCACCAGGGGTGAAAGGAGAGACGAGAGGTCGGGAGGGGGGAGAAGAGATGAACAGGGGAGAGAAAATGGAGGGGTGACAAGTGAAAAGAGAGATGTTGGGGTGTAGTGAAGGGGAGAAGACTAGAGGAGTAGGAAAGCTAGGACTAGAGAGAGAACACAAGACAGCAATAAGTCCCTGTGTTCAGACAAGCACGAGTGGTCGGGCGCCTGTTCCTTTGAAGTTTAGCTGAAACTGCAACACAGACAATAAAGAGGATCCTCTGTGAACTCTCCAAGGTAAACCCTGTGAGTAGTGTATGTTTTGTAGAGGACCAAGAGAGGCAGCAACGCATGCTAAACGGGTGGTGAGGGAAGGATTTCAAAGGGAGGGGGGGTAAGCATCAAGTATCAACAAATCATGGGTCAGGCCGTTATCTGCTCTTTGTTGGGTAAATAAAGTTGTGGAGGGAACCGTGGTGTGGTCTTACCGGAGGGCAGAACGACACGGAGACAAACAACAGAGTGAGAGACGCACTGACGGCATGTATGCTGATTTCACTGTGAAACTATGTGCGCACACGTACACACACACACACACACATACAGTGCACGTGTTTGTAGATCGGTGGGTTCACAGCTGGTCTAGAGACACTAATCCGTGGTTGGAGAGCCCAAATTATTCATGACTTTTTCTGTCACTTGAGAATGTTGCATACTGTTTGAAATCTGATCAATCATGGCCCCCTCTGTAAAACTTGAGAATGTGTCTGTGTGTGTGTTACAGTGTGTGTTTGTCTGTTTGACTGTGTGTGTGTGTGTATGTGTATGTGAAGGAGATGGTAGGAGGATTTACAGATAGTAGGGTAAAAGTCTATATTTATTGCAACTGGGATGTGTCTATGTAGTTTCTCTCCTGGTAATATATATATTGATGTTGGTTAAGTGTGTTAGCCTCATAACCCAACTACTACACACAGAAGAAGAAAAAAACAAGCAGACCAAGATTTACTCAAAAACATGTAATAAGTCATTAATACATTCTCTTCACACAACTATTAACAAACAAGGAAGTGAAACTAAAAGCCATCAAACAAGTTCTCTCAAAAATAAGTATTTCCTCTACATTTCTCCATAGACAACAACACCGTCGAGATTGGCCCTGTGTACGTCGCGTGACTAGATGACACTTTTGTTCCCGACTGAGACCTGACACATCAGAGCCAAAGAGAAGGCCATGCCAAGGACCATGACGGCGGCGAGGGCGAAGGCCACGCCGGTGAGCGTGCCCGAGACGCGGTCCAGCCATGTGAGGAGGTAGGGCAGGCACGGCGTGGTGTACACGTCCCGCCCGTCCAGCGCCGTGCAGTTCCTCGACGTGTCCGTGCAGTTGCAGGAGTCGGGCACCTCCAGGGAGCTGTTGCTCCAGTCCTCATGTCCCTTGAAGAAGCCGCAGCACTTCCCCGCCTTCTCCACGTTCTGGAAGGACTCCTGCACCTCCATGGGCGCGTTCGCCAGCGGCCCCAGCTTCTCGAAGTGGGCCTTGACCAGGTCCTGGGCCGTGTCCGTGCGGGTCATGGCCCCTAGCACCCCCACGGCCAGCAGCATGAGAAGCATGGCCAGGAGGCCCAGGAAGAAGAGCCCCAGCAGGCAGCGGTTCTCGGCAGCGGCGCCGCAGCAGCCCAGGAAGCCCATGACCAGGGTGATGGCGCCCACCCAGGCCATGAGGTGGACGGCGGGCAGGAGCTCGTCGGTGATCGCATACTCCGTCCGGTTGGAGATGGCGTGCACCGAGACCCCCAGGACCACAGCGCCGCAGATGAAGAACAGGAGGTTGAGGGTGAAGAGGAGGAACTTGAGCATCTTGTTGACCGCCATCGTCACGGCGACAGGAGGGATACAGCTAGAGCAGGATCAGACGAAGGAATGGCCCCGGAGCTAGCAGCAATGTTGCTTTTGTGTGTCAGGAAACTCTGCTTGGATTGGTCGGTTATCTTTGCCACCTTTTCTTCCCAAGGTTGACCAATCAAAGTACCTCCCCCCCACCACTCCCCACCTTTGATATTGGTGGGCGTGTCTTCGGCATAACACTGGAATGGGGGCCGCTGACCTTTTAGCAGCTTTTGTTTTACCTGAGCACAGGTATGCCCCCATTTCACGCATGTGATGAACCCAAACACTAACTTGGTGAAACAAAAAAAGCTGTAGATAATATTAATTCCGTAAGAGTTTGACAGGGCTACTGGTTTATATGAGGAACCTTGTGTAAATGAATAAACCGCAAGACTAGCCGGATCAAAGGAAACTTTATGTGAAGTACACTGCTGGACAGAGTCCTGCTAGATAAAAGGGTCACACGTCTGGTTCCACGCGTTAACTATAACTCCAGTTAAGGGACCTATATCATCCACTCTCCTCTTATGAAAACCTCTTTAAAACCTAGAGCCACTGTGGTTTTAGGTTCGCAGCTCACCCTGGAGGTGGGGGGGGAGGGGGGGTAGCAGAGAGAGCAAGAGAGCGCTGTGCTTTATTATTTATTTAATACAAGCCCTTTCCACCCTGACTTCCTCTGCAGAGTCATTCACTCTAATTTGGGCCTGGTTCCGAAGAAACATTATTAAACTGATTGTCTCCACTTAAACAGTCTCTTACTAACTCAGTCTACAGATCTCTCTGTCTGTGGCGTAGATGTTATGGAAACATTGCAGAGAGACTAGGTGTTCTGGTTAAAGATGGGTTGGGCAGACGGGTAAACTGGTCTGTCTCTTTGTTATCACAAATGTTGATTTAATGTTGCGTGATCACTTTTACAAAAATGACCTACAGGGAGATTGAATCACGCCTGTGAGACACGGACAAAGGCTTCAAAAGAGTGGGAATACCTGCAGTTCACCAGCACAAAGTGATTTTTCTGGGTAATTAATCAAGGAGCGGGCGTATGAGAATGACACTTAAAATGCATCCAGTACAGAATGTAATCAGACCCCTGCTGCGGGCAGGAAATGTGAGGGTTGTTTAAGGGCAGATATGTTGGAGTGCTTGGTCAACAACCCGTGAGGTAACATTAGCACACATATTATTGGATATGGAAAATGTGACTGAGGTTACAAAACTTTTATTTTAAATTTCACACCCTTGGTACATCATAATAAAAACGCAGTTATTGGCTGTTGGCAAAAGGTGCCAAATACTTGCAAATGCCAGCAACATATATGAACAAAGCCCCGAAGTAAGGTTTACTGATGATAATATTCCATTAAACTATTTTTACCAAAAGCATGTTTAGGGGTGTGTCAATTTTCCTACATTGCACATACATTTCGGAAAATATATATGTGTGTTAATACTTTCTACACCAAAGTTGAAGTTGAGTGACATCAGTACTCCAGAGCCTTGTATAAATATACCTTTGTTATATTAAAGGTTAATTTAAGTTAGTTACATCTAGTATGTTTTCTACAGTTTATATGTTTCTTGGAAATGCTAGTGCAACATAAACTAAATTTTATTTTACAGTTATTAAAAAAAACATAGGACATGTGTCCCTGATATTAATGTGAAGCTCACTTCATGCTTGTCCCAATGTGAAGTGAAATGGTTGAACACTGTGTGAGTTTGGATTTTTTATCCTGTATCTTTAGTTTATGTCAAAACTTTACATTAATGTTCCCTCTTTGGAGCGACTCATTAGCAGTTATGTGTGTTTTCTGTCTGGTGCCGTAAATGATAATTGCGAACGATTATTGTTGGCGGTTTCCCTCCTCCTTTTTTTCCCTCCTCCGGAGCCTTGGGTTCCTCAGTCTCACCAAAACCAGGTGTTTCCCTGGAGGTCTGAATAGACTGATCGGTTTATTGTACAACATTGTTGAGATTACCTTGCAGGTGTGAATCAATCCCTGATTCACAAACAATGGCTTGTGTCAACACACCGGTGGTGATGAAAAGGATCTGTAAGCAAACACTCACTGTCTGGCCACCAGATGAATTGGTTGTCTTGATGAAATTTGCATCAGAAAAAATGGGGTGTGTTGTCGGCAGAAAGAAATACTCCACACACACACTCGACCTTTAAGACGAGGACAGCATGAAAACAGCTTAATGGGAGCATGCTAATGGTGACATGATCTCCACACCAATGACCCTAGTCTGGTTCTCTGTGCATCTCTAAACAGTCAGGTAATTGGCCAGCATGACTAATGCAGGTTGTCTTGTGGCGCATTTCCACCACAGGGTGCGGGTCGGTTCAGTCTGCAAAGGTGCGACACAGGTCGCGTTTCCACCACCAAAAGTGGGCGTGACCCGGGCCGAGCCATATTGAGCGGTTCTCGTCTCGCAGTACTACTCTGTTGGGGCACTGAGAGCCTGAAAGGGTACACAGTCTACCTGTTGACACCCTTGAGAAAGAGGCCCTGGCATAACCCCTCTCTGCTCATTAATGCAGGCAAGTTGCTTTCATTTTTTTATTGGGCCAGATCTTAAGCCCTTATAGTCTCAGAGGGCTTCACAGTTCCCCTTCACACGTCATAAATAAAGGGCGGGGGAAATTTCACTTAATTATCAAGTTAGAAACCCTGAGAAAGAACACAGAAAGAGGGATCCCTCCCTCCAGGGATGGCTATAGGTGCCATAATGGGCCAACAGAATGGGAGCATAATAAGCAAAACAGTGTACGTAAACAGTAACAGTAAAGCCTGTTGTGGCACAGAGTAATGCCAGTAACTGCTCTGACGCCATGTTTAACTAACTCAACAGTGTGAGTGTTGGTTCATGCCACACACACACACACACACATAAAGAAATAGCTAACCCATGGACAGCATGCCTAGATCAGCCACAAGCTAGGCTATTAGCCAGCTTCATCCTTCTTGGCAATACCTAGACATGAGCCTTCACCAGTAATTTTCTACCAGAGTACAAATATTCAAAGGTTTATGTGACTATAACACTCTATTTAAAACACATTTCAGCACACCAATAGACTTGTTAATTTAAACCAGCTTGTGTTTCTTAAGTTGGAACCAGTGGTTGTTCAACATCTAAGCCAGTTCTCTCTCACTGAGCCAGGTCAGGTGACAAGTAGTGACCACGCCCCTTTCCCTTCCCCCATCTCAAACTGTAAACTAAATCAGATTCAACTAGAACCGAGGTACCTGAACATTGATAGTAGCATGTCCCAAAAAGTGCTATAATTAACATTTATCTATGTTTATTATTAATCAATATAGTACTCCCCTTTTCAGTCTCCAAACATACTTATGACCAAATTAAACAGGGCAAAAGGAATAATTTTTTGGATTAAAAAAATATATAATTTGGGTTATTGTGGCCATGCCACAATCAACTTGGTCCCCTACTGTGACCCACTCATGGCTTGCGACCCACAGATTGAGAACCACTGTTCTTGAATACGACTGAAAATACCCCGCTTATTTCTCTGAGTACAGAGACTGGTTTTGTGTGCAGGTATGACTCACCTGGGAGTTGAACCTCAGCTGGCACACACTGCAAGACACATGCTTCCTCTTGACCGTGGGCACCACCCCCAGGGTATGATGCAACACAGCCTTCTGCACCGGGTCCATCTGAGACAAGGAGGTAGAGAGATACCGGGACAGACAGAGAGAGAGAGAGAGACATATTCAAATTTAATTTTTTTTTTTGTTTCTTGTATTTTTATATCCTACTTTACTTTGCATGACATGACATGAGAGAGAGAGAGAGAGAGAGAGAGAGAGAGAGAGAGAGAGAGAGAGAGAGAGAGAGAGAGAGAGAGAGAGAGAGAGAAAGAGAGAGAGAGAGAGAGAGAGAGAGAGAGAGAGAGAGAGAGAGAGAACACGACCCTGAGAAAAACCCAGAGAGAAGGAGAGGCCCAGAGAGAAGCAGAGAAGCAGCAGAAGGTAGAGAGACCCCGAGTAACACAGCAGGCAGACAGAGTCAGACAGGGGGAGACAGAGGGAGATAGATAGCAACAAAGATAGATAACTAATGAAGACACAGTACTCAACAACAGCAGCCTGTAAATATGTTAGTGAGGTGCCCAAAACCTCTCTGGGCTCCTGGCTGACACACCACATGCTCACACATCCACACGCTCACGCACAAGCGCACAAGCGCACACACACGCGCACACACACACACACACACACACACACACACACACACACACACACACACACACACACACACCAAACTTAGAGCCCGGACATAAATCTCTGCAGCTATAACAGTTGCCTGGCACGCTGGGCAGATATACCGTGCATAAGATCACTATTGGCACTCGCCCCAGGGGTCTTTTTTCTGATCTCTCCTGGAAGACCACTACTACTGTAGCCATCCGGGATCAGGGTCTGCCTGACTGCGAAGTGATCAACACGGATGATTCATGAGGGGTGTAAATATACAGCCTGGAGCTTCAGGCTGTGGATTTTACATTTGGCAGGAATGTGGGTGGTTGTAAAGCAAAACAATTATAAAGTAATAAATGCGTAAATAATGAAAAATAATACCACTATATAGACCATTTTAGTGTTACATACATAAAATAAATACTAAATACCAAGACGGACCAAAACCGAGTTGTAAAATAAATGAAAAGAAATACAAACAATAAAGAATAAATACCAAAAAAGTAAATAAATAAATACATAAAATACATAAGGAAAAACCAAAACAGACCGTAATAGTGTTGTAAAATAAATACCAAGAGAGAGCGAAACAGAGGCCCCAGTAATGCAGCATCAGGGGGGATAATGAGAGAAATAGTGAATGAACAGCGCCTGGC
>NW_028178228.1:0-7802 GCF_964030765.1 Micromesistius poutassou | reverse complement strand
GTTCTCGAAATGATAATACTAAGTTGCCGTAAAGCGATAGTGTCCTGGCAAAGAAATCCTACACAACAAGGAACCGAGAAAGTGGGGCAGGAAATATGGAAAGATGGAATACATAGAACTAGGGGCTTCGATTTTTGCGTGGAATCAGATTTGTCAGGCCAGATCCATCATCGTTACAAACCGATGAAATGCAGGAAATGGAAAGGAAATGCCCATTTATACATCTCCTTCATTGAGAGTTGTTTGGTCGTTGAGGAGTGGTTGACCAATCATATGGGCGGTCTCTGTGATCCAGATTTGCATCTCCTCATTTGGAGCCAATAATGTGGGTGGCATCCAATCTGCATTTCCTGCATCCTGTGGTGGCAGTTAACGGGACAAACACACACAGCCTACAATGCCAGTGAAATACCGTTAATAATATAATTTATCTAGGAAATCAGTGGCCAGTCATTGTGGAGACGTAAAGCTCTGTTCTGTCTAATGAGGCATGGTATTCACATCCAATCTTGACAAAACCCCCATCGATAAAGAGAATGTAGAAGCATTTGACTGAATTATATTAATTAAAGAATATTATATAAGCCAATATTATACGGTCGATAGTAACCTATATTTCCATCAAATTGAATAAAGGTACTGACATGAACATGACATGTCATTCAGTGGAGGGTTAGAAAGCTGTCTATAGAAGTCTATAGAAAGCTGTAGCAAAACCGGAAGCCAATGAGTATTTTCAGGCATTTTAACCATGCAAAAGTCACAGAAGACAAGGCATGCTTGAGCTGCACACACCAAACACACATACTGTACTATCTAAAAGAATGTGCATTGCTGTGGTTTCATTCATTCAGCACCCCTGTCCCCCCAATGACATTTCCCTCACACATTTCACTCACGGTTTTCCCAACACAATGAATTGACTATAAAAGACGACTTTGAATAAATGTCTCTCTGTGGAAGATTTGAGTCTTCCACAGAGAGACATTTACAAACATTGTTTGCAAACATTTCACAAACATTTTCACATTTCACATTTCACAACGACACAAAGGAAAAACAGGTAGTGAGTGGCGTTGGCACAGGGTGGTTTCACAAAGGACATATTCGCTTTATTCATATTTTACACATTTTTTATGGTTTACAATGGTGAAATCTCAGGAAGGCGTTTTTGAATCTCTTGAAAAGATTGAGCCCAAGCCTGTTATAGCGTTGATTTGACTTAGTTCTTTGCATCTAACTGAACTGTATTGTACCATGCTTCAAGTTTTGACATAATATGCTATGATGTGAATGATATGAAAACTTTATTTCAGACTCAGGTCCATAAATAGCACAAGACAAATACAATACAAAAATATAAAAAGTCAGTTCATATACAAACACTTCAGCCAGTGCACCCTCAGGCTGGAGGTACAACGAGATTTACAAGTACCACAATGACACTATTCCCAGATTCCTCCAAACGTTTCGTAAATTTAAACACAAGATTTTGCTCTAACAAATAAAAAATGTATTATACTATAATTTGATCGTTCCTTTTTTTAAATTGTTTGCGTGCGTGCGTGTGTGACTCCAGACTCCATGTGCTGGTCCCTGCTGGGCGGGGGTCAGCAGGCCCCCGAGGGCCCCGGCCCCAGACACAGCCACTGTGCCGTGGCGCACCAGGAGACCATGTACCTGTACGGGGGCCTGAGGGGCCTGCGGGAGCAGAGGGACTTCTGGAGCTGGAACTCGGGCAGCCGCTCCTGGTGCTGCCTCAAGACCACGTGAGTCCCCCCCCCCCCCCCCCCAGGGCTCCTCCACCACCACCACCAAGCGCCACGGGGGCCTCGGCCTCTGAGGTTATTATGCACCACCCTATACATCTGGAAGGAGACACCTCCACCACATCTCATGGTCTGACTCGTCGTCATCACTGTGTACTTCAGTAAGAACTGAAGTACTTCAGTAAGAACTGAGGTACTTCAGTAAGAACTGAAGTACTTCTGGCACACTGCTGGCGAAGTGTGGGGACTGAGTAATAATGTGAGGCACTGGAGGGATTTAATAACGTGTAAAATGAGGTAAAGAATACTTAAACTAAGAGGCTTGTGGGCTCTTCATAAGATCACAAGCCCACAGCTGGATTCAATCTCCTTTGCCACAGTTTTCTAATCTCACTATGGAGGATGGAGAAGGAATTTAACTCCAACCAATTATTTCATTAATTCTATTACGTATGTTTAACAGCTATCTTCTGGGTCATTCTCTCACTCTTAGCATTTAGACTTAGAGAACAGCATTAGATGAACCGGCTATCAAAATGCTTCACTGACTCATCCTTGCCCCATATCACAAATGGCTCTCCCCCCTGCCCCCCCACACACACACACACACACACACACACACACACACACACACACACACACACACACACACACACACACACACACACACACACACACACACACACACACACACACAGGTCGGGTCCGTCCAGGCTGGTGGGCCACGCGGCGGTGGCCTACAGGGACGGCCTGCTGCTGTACGGCGGGGGCCAGAGCCTCAACTCGCCCCTCAACTCCCTGTGGAGGTACAGCTTCCGCAGCCAGTCCTGGGAGCGTCTGACCCTGCTGTTGGGCTCCACCAGCCCCCCGGCCCGGGTACACCACTGCTGCCTGGGGCTGGGGCCCAGCTACCAGCCCCAGACCCCCACCACCACCACCACCACGGGGGGGTCCCCCCTCCCCAGACTGGAGACCAAAGCCAGGCCCTTCAAGAACAAGTGCTTTCCCTTACCGCTGTCTTACCTGGGGACGCCACCAGAGGGCGCCATCGAGCTGGAGACGTTTGGGAGGACAGAAAACGGTTTGACCGTGCGCTGCGCCGCCGCCGCCGCCGCCGTCGGCGTCGGCGGCCAGGGGAAACAAAGCTGTCTGACGTTTGAGAACCAGGCGTTCTGCAACCGCTGGAGCTGCGAGGACGTGGACGAGGACTGCGAAGGGGAGGACCTTGCGGACATGATGGAGGACGTCATAGCCCCGAACCTTCCGGACCTTCTGCTGGTCCTGGGCGGGAAGCCGCTGGGCCAGCAGGCAGCCTTGTCCGTCTGGCAGATGACCCTGACCGACCCGTAGATACACCACTTCTCAGAAGGCACTTTGAACGTGAACCGGGAACAAATAAATTGTTTTTATTGTTGATTTTTATTTGCACGTATAATCTTTCCATTATTTAACAAAAGGTATACCTGGTAGGAACTAGGAAAATAACTCAAACCCCCCCCCCACCTCTCTTTGTCTTGCTGCGTGTGTTTGGGTACATTCATCAGCCGATGAGAAACCCAATCACTAATGAGACTTGGTCGTGAAGGACAGGTTTGGATATAACTGTGGCTGCGGTCGAATAGTCGAACAATGTACGTCTGTGTCCTTTCAAACCTAATTTCCTGGAGAAGGTCTTATAGTAGGCTACGTAGTCGTGCAAAGGCAGATGTTGTGGAGGTGGTCCTGCCGTGGTCCTGCCACAAGGTCCACAAAGATGGATTTATAAAAGTGTGTTCTTCATGTTGTGGTTTCGTACAGGCTATATCAACACTGAACCCGGTGAAAATATGACTTTACCATGGTTGGAAATTGAAAGAAAGAAAGAAATATAGGGTGCCAGTCGAACAAAATGGGTGTCACATTGAGAGTGGTTGCTCACCATCACCCTCCTTTCCACACATTTAAAGACAGGAATCGAAATGATTGTATGAAAATAATTGTTGTACATGTTGCTGCCTCAGGGAAATGTGGGACATTCCCTCATTCCCTTTTTTAAAGGAGGTTTCAGTGCACCCTATGCAAAAGGAGACGAGAAAGGAAGCATCAAAAACACATTTCCTTCGCACAGCTCTTATCATGGCTGCCACTTCAACCTCCAGGTCATTTCCCTCAGTTAGGAAGAAAAAGACTTCACTGGTTTGCGATTTTGACCTACGTCATTGTTCTTGTTTATGAACAGCTTCGGCCTTTGAATATGTAAAACTGGATTTGAATATGACAGGATTGAACCACTTTGTTTTGTAATATATTTAAGCACATGCGTCAACCAACAAGGTTGGTCAGAATTGTGTCACTATTATGTTACAAGGGCAACATGTGAAAGTAACATGTTAATTATCATTGTATTAAAAACCTTATAGTATTGAAATCACACTGTTGCAATACGCATGCGACACTAGGTTTGGTTCACACTCCACCCAGGTGGCTGACTGGGTTCCAGTCCAATCAGTCAGACTCGGGCCAGGTGAGACTGCTTTACCAGCCATCATCCACACAAAGATTTTGGATTGGCAATATTGCGATGACACTAATTTAACAAACATCAAAAGAATGTCTGAAATTGCTGATTTTTTTACTTATTATAAATGCAAGCTTCCATTGCACGCCAAGATATACTCTGCAGGTAATAGTCTTTGGTTGATTGAATTTATAGCCTAGATGCTGACCATTACTTTTGTAATGCCACCCTTTTTCTCACCTTATTGAAGCACCAGCTTGTTTTTATTAATGTGCTCGTTTTGTTGTTTGACTTTTAGCACTGAGGAAATATTTTTCAAAATAAAACAAATCAATAAAATAATTCGTTTGGTATCGCTTTTTTAAGTCTCTGACTGTCATAGAGTCATTTAAGACTCTTTGACTTTGATAGAGTGGACTCATTCTGGAGGCAGATGGAGCCAGAACTCATAGGCCTTCATAATCGGTAGAGGGGTTCGGATGAGCGTTGCAAATAGCATCCGTCCAATCAGGTAGAAGCACCGCGACCAAAGAAAGACCATAAGATTAAGAAATGTGGCATGGGCGTTTTAGTTTCTGAAGCTCTTTATGGTTGTTATGTGCCCAGTAGGCTCCTTACAGAATAAAAATAAATCGCCATAATATTGTTTTCCCTCCGGTCACGTTTTTTCTCCTTACATATCGGCCTCGGGCTTTAAGGTTTCTGATGTTGACGTGTGCTCTATTTATAGGAAATAAACTAACGCCAGCGAATTTGAATTTGTAATCAGGCAGCATGACACTCACAAATTTCACAATTTCAGGCCAACTGAAGCAAATCATTGTGTTGACAAAAATGTAATATTGTGCACTGTGTAGTGACGCTGTTGTGACACAAGATGGAGCCAGTTGTTTGCCTTTTGGTAGGGACCAAATTTATAACTGGACATCATATTGGCTCCTCATGAGATCCTCATAGACCAACGTGTTTATGACCACTGGGGGAATCCCAAAACAAGGATTTGCTTTTTGCAAAAGAAAAAGTAGGCCATATATTTTTTTAGCTAGGCTATATTAGGCCTACATCATCAATTGCTTTCAATGTGTCCTATTGTCGTAATCAGGTGTGTAATGAGTGTGGTATACATGGCTGGTAGTCTCGTTTAATCATTTGCACCCATAGCGTAGGAATCCTGCTACGAACGAGGTTTTTTTTTTTAATCAGACAGTCATTTCACCTGAACATATAATTCCGTGGTTTCTGTTAAACGTGCTCATATTGCAATCAAACGCCCCATCGCCCCCATCCCCCTGTGCGTAGTAGGCTCACCACGTCTGCGGTGCGCAAACCTTTGGCTCAGTCATCTTTTGGGGATACGTAGTAGTCTGCTAATCTCTGCCGTCCAGTTGGTGGAAATCCCCACGTGGTTTGCACTCTTGTATAAAAACTTTGGGTGCGCTGTGTCCCTGTGTCGTGATCCCAGCCAGAGGAGGATAGACGCCAAGGCAAGAGCATCTGTGAGGACGCGCGGATCTGTCCACTCACCGACACAGAGGACAGACTACCGAGAGAGACGCCAAGAGAGTCTGCAGAGCGCACTTACTGATTGAACTTCAAGAAGGACTCATTTGGTCTCCCAAAGCGTTGCGCCGAGACCGATTTTTTGAATGGGAAAGGGCGCACTTTTTACCTTTTTGCGCATTTCGGACACCGGCATTCAAAGCATTGCAGACCGATCGGATGAGACAGAATCTTCATCTTCTTCTTTGATTGTTTTGATAAAGTGCAAAGAGAACGCGTTGACAATCCCAGCTGACCTGTCGGCAACAGTTTGGGGACTATCCGTGCTGAAATCAAAGCACTGGATGACTGTTCGTGAGGCGAACGATGACTCGGATTATCAAGCCCGTGTTTCTGTGATCAAGCTGGGAATACACGCGCTCACTGTTGGATTTAAATTGGGTGAATTTGAAATTTACATATTATAGAGCAATCACAGTACACGCGTTAGGCTTCAGCTCTGCGCGTCTCCCTTATTCATTATATCTTCCAGAGACGTTTTGCAAAAAAAAAATGCGCAAGTCCACGCAAACACTCTCTTGTTTATTGGCCTGCATCCTCTGTGCCCTGTGCTCTGTGCTGGCCGACGGCACGGAGACGCAGACCCAGGCATCCCAGGAGGGGTGCGCGTCGTGCGGCTTCAGAGCGCCCGACCAGTCGGAGCGAGTGGACGTGGACTTTCTGGAGGCGGTGAAGAGGCACATCCTGAACCGGCTGCAGATGCGGGAGAGACCCAACATCACCCACCCTATACCCAAAGCGGCCATGGTGACCGCCCTGAGGAGACTCCACGCTGGGAAAGTGCGCGCGGACGGCCGGGTTGAGATACCCAACTTTGACGGCCAGGCGGCCTACAATAACGAGATACAAGAGGAGAGCTCGGAGATTATTAGTTTCGCTGAATCAGGTAATTATGAACGGTTTTATCGGTCTCTCCGGTCTCGCATTGACCGCCCGCTGAACCGATGCGTAAGGCACCGGGTCGCCTCAGTCTCCGAAGAAAAAAAACAAAACATTAACGGCATGCGTATATTTCCAATTACGCACCGCCAACCCGCGGTGTTCACATGGCACACCAACACAAGCTGATCATAATTGATTCAGTCATCATCATTTGAGTGGCTTAACATATCATCAGACATCCTCGTCCGTAATACATCACATCACTAGATTCCTGGCGCGATTTTGGAGGTTCTGGTTCTGAGGTTCTGGTGTGGAGGTTCTTGTGTTGAGGTTCTGGTGTTGAGGTTCTGGTGTTGAGTTTCTGTTAATGCTTCTTCCTGCTTCCCCCGTTGGACATCAGAAGGAGCGAGTCCTTGAATTACCCCTATGTGTTGTCTAGGGGACAAAAAGTACTCTGAATCCAATTTCATCACTAAAGCTTTGCTCACACTCAATACTTGAATGTATAAAGCCCTCTTTTAACGCAGGACAAAGTCCCCCAATTGGCCATTTATCCCTTCCTCTTAGAATGTGTATCTAACTAATTCTTAGAAGGCAAAGAGAATACTTCTCTCTCTCTCTCTCTCTCTCTCTCTCTCTCTCTCTCTCTCTCTCTCTCTCTCTCTCTCTCTCTCTCTCTCTCTCTCTCTCTCTCTCTCTCTGTCACACACGTACCTTCGCCCCCCCCCCCCCGCCTCAACACCGCACGCGCACTCACGCACACAGACGGAGGCTAACGCACCCACAAGCGCGTCCAAAACAATCCCCACAAGTAATGGAACGGACCTGTAATCGTCTTTAAGAGTCCGGGAACTCAACTCCACCGCGGCAAACGAGACGTTAGTCTTACAAAGTAACAATCATTTTTTTACAGAAAGCAAAGTATTTTTAAAACGAGGCACTATTGCCCCAACCCCCGCTGGTACAATTAGCCCTCAACCGCTCCCGCTTCCCCAATAGGAGTGATCCGAGCAGCTTCATGACAAGGGAACAAAAGACGACCAATTATTATGAGAGCACTGCGCGTTCGTGCTCAACCCAACATGTCAACATTC